>NC_084949.1:22612288-22808540 GCF_949316205.1 Platichthys flesus
TGCTGTGACTTAGTGTTGGTTTACGAGTACAAACATTAGAACACATCTCAAAAAACACACTGCAAGATTCTGTCCCTACCCGGACCAGTCAGTGCACGGAGGGAAACCTTCTACGCTCTAAAGGCTTATTCTGTGATTTGTGAAACATTCAGAACGTTGCAGTTAGAAATGTCAACACGCGGCTCAACATGACTTTTGGAGACACAAAGTCGTGTTGGGTACATGTGTGACAAGTTCAGCTGAGCGTTGTGAATAAGCCCAATGACTCGATCACCTGATGTCATGCTCTGGCATGGACAGAGGCGTCTCCTCATGACGCTTTGTAAATCAGTCAGGTTGGGGGTAATTTGATCCCAGATCTGTGGCGAGAGGCAACCCCTGCCCTGAGCCACTAGGGTGGTGTTACCACTTACATCCAGCAGAGGGTACTGAGCCCTTTGCATGAAGGTGCACAGAGTAATTTCTCACACTAACAGCAATGAAGATAAACAAAATACTAGTGGAAATGAATAAATAATAAGATTAATAACTGAAGAAAAGGCTGATTAAAAGATACAGCATGTGTATGTGATGCAGAGGAAACTGCACAAAGTTTGTTTTGAAACTTTTAAACTACATATTCATTAATTGAATGCATATTTATGTACGTTTATGACTGACTTTGCAGTTCTAAAAGCACAAAGCTTCTTTTTTCTTTATTTTTTAGTGATTTTCCTGATAATTTGGCAGCACATATCAGTTCTATAGTGAACCAACTAAAATAAACTGGTCTTTTCAGTACCCATGAGCCACCAGACCAAAAACCCCAGCAACGCAGAGACATAACACAGCCTGTCATAAGGGGGAGGGGGAGGGGGAGTCACAGCACCCAACAAGTACCACATGCCCAAACAACTAGCCACACCCAGACTATTGGGGAGACACATATTAAGAAAATCCTGGGTGGGGTGGGACAAAGTGGGTGTGTGCCTGAACGGCAGGATTGTGGTTGAGGGAGTAGCTATGGCCCTGACTTACCGGCCGCCCAAACTCCAGCTCGGAAAAGAACTTATACCAAGGCTCGTTCTCTAAATCTATGTCATCATAGGTCTGGAAAAAGCACGACAGTGACAGAGAGAGGAGGAAGAAGAAGAGACAGAAGAAAAGCGAGCGTGGAAAAGAAGGCACACACAAGAGAGAGACATGGACCTCATGGTTAGGAAGTGGCACAGGGAGACGGGCACAGGATGAACCAGGACTGAGATTTAGAATGAGGACAAAACGTGACGAAGCAAAACCCATTTATCTAATGATTTTACTTTGAATCCTAAAACTTCAGAGAGTGTGCATCTGACAGCATTCAATCGTGATTAGACTTATATA
Source organism: Platichthys flesus (assembly GCF_949316205.1). Taxonomy (NCBI): domain Eukaryota; kingdom Metazoa; phylum Chordata; class Actinopteri; order Pleuronectiformes; family Pleuronectidae; genus Platichthys; species Platichthys flesus. Next base: position 22,613,651 of record NC_084949.1, read on the forward strand.
TACGCCGAATAATCTAATATGCACAGTCTGAGGAGACCATTTAAACACCTCAGCCCTTCTGATTTGATATCAATTAATTTCACGGGCAATTAAGTTTTAATGAGGCTGTATATTCCAGGCGAGAATCCCATTACTGCAGTCTTATGGTAATCCCCAGTACAGGCGACAAATGCAAATCAGCATGTTACCTTGAGAATTATATATTGAACACGAACCTCATTATTACAATTTACAGCAGGGGAGCTCGGTACATTTAATAAGAGGAGGAAGGTGCATGTATTACACAGCTGTTTAGAAAAGACCTGATTAGACTCTTCTACATTGGCAGACATCCAGTTGACCCATGTGCTACATTCACTGCCACATAACTGATGGTGAGGTGTGTAGGAAATACTTGATCATAGTACTATTATATTATCAAACTACTGATGGTTGTTACACTGGCTGATTGCACAACAAATTATCCCTGGGAAATAATAAAGATATCCTTGATCCTTGATTCTTTGAATAAAGACGGTATCATAAACCACTGACCTGGTCCGATTGATCATATAGTTAGGTAAAGGTCATTGAGAGAGAGAGCACGTACTGTGTCTCCGCTGTGATGTCACAGTTCACTTCACTAGATACAGATTTGTATCTGGATCTTCACAGAATTTCACGTTCTCCTATAAAAATCAGTGCCCTAAACATGCACGATTCTTTTTTCAGACACAAATCATCACACTCGTCAAGGGGGTTATGTTTTCATCTTTGCTTGTTTTTCTTGTGAGCAGGATTATGCAAAAACTCCTGGCTGGTTAACCACACAAAACGTGTTGGAAGGATGTTGTAGGGGTCAGGAAGGAACCCATTTTTTCCCAGGAACATTTTAAGATGATCAGGCATGTTTAGGGGAATGATGAGGGTGTGCAATTTGGTGCAGAGCCATCATTCGTTGGGCCTTGGCTGAGGTTCAGTACCTGCTCTCTCAGTGACCTTTTACCTAGATTTATGAAAAAGCACACCAGGTCAGTGGTTTATGGTACTGTCTTCATTTAATCAGGGAACCCTGAGAAATCGATAAAAATTTTTTCAAAGAAAAACAAAAAGAAAATCCGGCTGATGATCCAGATCTGCTTAACATTTTTCAGGATTCTTTACTGACCCATATCCCATCCTTCCTTTCAGTTTAAAGTTAATCCATCAAGTGTTTTTTACATTATCCTGCCAACTAACAAATTAACAAATACAAACAAATGAAGCGTAACCTACTTGGCAGAGGTGATAAGGAGAAGACTGTACTTGTGTTTGGTTAATTTAATCCCTATCACATCTCATATGGGTAAATTCCTTTAGAGTAAAGGACTGAGATGATAAGTTATCTATCTAGCCCAGGCCTTGTTATATATTAAATGATACCGGCTAATAAAATGCTTCACCCCCCGCGTTGCGTGCCTGGTAAGTAAATTACAGACAAGTTGCTTTAAGTGAGCCAAAGTTCATCTCTGTTGTTGGATGTTTATGAAGATAAAGATGAAGTTGAACACCCAGCTCATTCTGTGAATCATATCAATAACGATTTCATATAAAATCAACCTGCAATAAGATGAGTCAGCTGAGATATAATATAGTAATTACATGGAAAACAAATAGTTAGGTATGCCAAACAACAATTGTAACTGCTGTGCACCAAGTTATTTATCTATTCTCTTAAGTTGCACAATTAAACTTCGACAAGCAAAGTTTTACATTTTTTTGCATTTGCAGACTTTGGCATTCAGTCAAGAGGTTTACTATTATTTGAACTGTAGAGACGATGCAGTGCTTTACTCCTCTGTCTGCTCTTTCTAACCCCAGCCCCAGAAGAACAGAGAATTTCAAGCCAAAATGAAACACCGCCAGGAGACGTTATGTGGGTGTTGTGATCTTACATCTCTCGAGCTAAAACAGAAACAAATTTTAGGTTTGAGACAAATGTGTCAGCCTGTAAAAAAAAAAAAAGAAGTGAGGCCTGGAGCGAACACTGGCAACCGCACAAGTATTGTAGACGGAGAGAATGAAACAGGATGGCAAAAAAATGTTTTTTCTTCATACAACTAAAAAAAATTGGACAGCACCGAGAAGGAGATTTTTTTTGTTGGTGCCATTTCCGACCTCAGAGAACGGAGAGAACAGGTAGTGGGAAGAAAACATACATTAAGAGTCTTCGATAGCAGTTTAGCCTGCATGGGCTCACTTCTACTTTCTATGGCTTTCTCCTTTTATTACCTCTGTCTATCACGGGCTGACTCATGCATTATTGTCCCCGGTGTGCGCTCACTTCAGTCATCACGTCCAACTTCTGTGAACTCTTCACAAAAAGCTTTTCCCCCTCATAACACCTCATCTGGAACAGGTTCTCCATTATCCTCTCCTCATCACAGCTCACCCCATGGCTATTATTTTATTCGCCCTCCCCTCTACAGGATAATTATCTCTGTCGCCTGCTTCGAGCAGGCAGAAGAGAACAGTCACTACAGGATGCATCACTGATAACCTTCGCTTTTTTCCCGCCCACGTTGTGTCTGAACCGGAGTCCACGCAAAACACCATTATAGAAAAATATATTATTAACATGAAAATGAATTTGTAGCAGTGTCAGTTAAGCTCTCATCCTAATGTTTAGCTGTATCTCTTCAAGCGAAACAGAATAATTTAAGTTTTACAATCTTCTAACAAATACAATCATCTTTTAAAAAAATAGCAACCGAATCAATTCACAATCACAGTAATTCAAATATTTCACAAAGACATCACATTCTGAATTTTACATAAAATAAGCTGACTCCAGATTAATGCCTTCAGACGTCACAGGTGAATGAAACTTAAAAAAAGGGGACGTCTTAAGATTCATTATTATTATGTGTAAAAAAGTACTCACTGGTCTTTCATGCTCCAAAATGGAGGACTTCCCGGGCTCGTACTCAAAAATACTCTTGGGCTCCGCACGGTACTTTCGTGTGTCAACTTTCCTGTCAGGAGGACCCCATTCATTCCTGGTGCAAGAAACACAAAACACAACCAGACACAATTATTGTTTATAAAAAATGTTAAGTAAATAATTCACAGAATAACATTGACTGAGTAATAAATAATAATTCATATTTATAGGCCTAGGGGAGTGGTGGGCCCTTTAAGTTTTTAATTACTTCATTAATGAAAGTTCCTCTTACATGTCTGGGGAATCTTTCTCGCGGTCGCTATCTCTGGCCCTCAGCTGCAGGAGGGACGCCATGGGTGGAGGCGGTGGGGGTACAGGGGACGGAGAAGGTTCTCGAGGGCCCAGGTGTCCTCCATTGTCTGAGGGGCTCTTGGACAGCGGCCTGTATGTGTGTGTCCGGGGAGCCGGGTGGGCCATGGTGGTGGCGTTGGATGAAAGGCTGTGGTCATCTGTTAAAGACGACATTAAGGAGACATCAGGCAGGAGAAGTAATAAGGCAGAGCTGACCAGAGAGGAGATGACACATGACTTACAGTGTGGAATACAACTGTGGCTACACATAAAGTAGGTCTCACCATTGTTTATGACAGCATAAGTTGCGTTGTATGTGTCAGAGTAGTCATCGTCTGTAGGAGAAAACAATGAAACCTGATTGTTATGATACAAGTTTCCTCCTCAAAGAGAACAGTGCCTTTATTTCAATTAAGGTCGACACATTTTCACCCTGGAACAACCCGAGCAGCAAAATCCACTTTTCCTCTGTCAGTTTATTCCAAACCATTGCTTTCGTTATATGTCGTTACTGAACTGGTTACACATGACCCCCGGCTTCCTGAACCTGAAAAGCTGCGGCTGTAACAAATCCACCAAACTTTGTGTTTAATTCTTTAAATTTCAAAAGTTTCCTCCTGCTGTTTTTTGAAAAACCTCCAAGTGTTTTAAACTGATCTATAGCTCAGCTTAACTCTTCAACTTGCTGGTCCTGATGCAGTTACACCGGATCAAATGGAGATCCAGTAGCAGGGGGTCTGTGCAAATTCCCCGATTATCATGATATATGATGACAAATATTTGCATTACATGTTACGAAGATGTTGGTGATGTGTTATGTATAAAAAGTATTATTCCATGGGTCATGATGAGGGTCCATAGGGCTCCTAGGATGGAATCAATATTGAGCTGGTGTTCAGGGTGAGGAACGACAATGAGAGAGAATTAAGAGGCTCCATTCTCACTGTACCATCAAAACTATTTTGAAGCTACTGTTTCAAGGTAAAAAGGATAAATATCAGACCCACAAACGCTGTTCCTGCAAAGAAAGAAGCTGCACACTTGAGTACTACAGACTCAAAAGACAGAAGCTTTGTGTGGGACTGGAGAACTGCTTTATAAATCCACTGGAAGATTTGAGTATTCAGCGAGGGAATTCAGAGATGCATCAAAGAGACCATCACAAGCCTGCAGATGTAGCCTGCAGAAATACTCTGCGAGTGTCTGTGTGTTTGTGCTGCGGCAGGAGAAGCCTGAGCTGTTTAGAACAAACAAGCCTTGTACTGACTGTGTGCTTCTGTCAGGCCCACAAAATTAGAGCAGATTTCCCAGGACAGCTCTGTTCCTATTAGAGAGTTTCTCTCAATAACCGCCTCCTCTTCAGACTCGCTCCCTCGCTCACTCGCAGTTAATGAGTTCTGGCTCCGAGGTTCTCTGGGTCTTTCAGTTTAACTAGAACCGCTATGCTAAAGACACACACACGGCTACACACATGCACATGCATACAAGCAGCATGCATGCACAACAAATTCCTCCCATTATGTGACAATCAAATCACATTGAACAGAGGGTCATTTCTCCATCTTGCTCGTTTGGTGCAGACTTACCTGCTTTGTGAACCTTGTGGATCTGCTTGAACATAGTTTTGTACCAATCCTTAGGCCGATCCACCGTCTGTGGAGAGAGAAGTAATCGTTAAGATTTACGTGCCGTGAAATGCAGCCACTGGGGAAACTGTATGGATCCCACTGTTTCATGGGACATTACTGAGCAAAGAAAAACACACTCAGCTTTTTCAGACATCCATATGAATTTAAAAATAAAATGTCTATAAAGTTTAATCTACACTCTCTGTAATGTGATTTAAGCAAATGCTGACCTTATATCGTTTACTTCTTTACATCAAATTCCTTCCTTCGCTTTTCTCAAGTGAAACATTACAATATTTTGGCAGAATTATCTCAAACTCTGGGACAAATAAATTGACCCAATCAAATGTGATTAAGAGCAAACGGCAAACCACAAATCAGATTATGTTCTTCAATTAGTGCATATTTCAGTTTATACACATACTTGGCATACATCATTTACTATATTCAAATATGCAGCCTACACAGCCCTGAAAAACACAACAGTTACATAAGTAACTTAATGAATTACTGCAGAAGACTTGAATATGAATGTGCATGTTGTGATGTGCTTCAATGTGAGCAGATTGGGTTTCATGGCGAAGACAGCGCTACAACAAAAAAGAAATCCGAGCTCTGGTTCTGTGCCAGGAGAAACCCTGGTATGTGTCTTTGTTTATACTGTATAGATCTAATGGCCACTTCAATAAGGAGCCATCAAATGGCAGAGAGACTTAATCCGCTCTTTATTCAGTAGCAGTGTCTGAACTCCGGTCAGAGTGTGTGTGTGGGTGTGTGTGTTAGCGTGTGTGTAGCAGAGACAGTCCAATTACCACTTCCCTCTCCCCGGTTACCAAACAGAGTGGCCACAAAAATGTTTGTCTGCTCACAATGAGGAGCATCTGTGTTTCGTTTTTCCTCTTTCAGGGTTTTTCTTTGCCTCCTTTTCACCTTTTCTTTAAGTTTTATGCCCCATCTCTCGTTCTTCTCGTTTTTCTCACTCTGTGGTTTCGCATGTTTGCCTTTAAACCTCACTCGAACAGAGATGGATAACTGAGGCAAGTGTTAATACATAAAGACCCTTAACAGAGATAACAAACACTCGGACAAGTTGATAGAAAGGACCTAGAGGTGCTAAAGCAAAGGCCCTGTCTGAGCTCGTCTTTGAAACTAGCACACAGAGATACTGATAGTGCGAGTGAGGGAGAAAAAAGGCCTTTATTATGGGCTCAAAAGCTGCTGACAGCTGAGAGTAATCCCCTCATGAGCCTGATCACATATCAAATCAACGGAAATGGGTCTTAGGAAACCCCTGTGCTACGCTACAATACCAAACTGAGTGCGTTTCATTCAGTGCACGTTTGACCTCACCGTGCGGATGGCGATAGGAATGCCGGACTCGTCCACAGGGCCAATGCCTTCATAATGAGGGGCTTTGATGATGGAGACCTTCTTTTCTTCTTCCGAGAAGGAGGCAATGGGCACAGTACTGCAGACACTGGTGTAGCCCAACATCACCGACTCTCTGGTGACAGACTCGCTGCCCTCTGGAAACAGGAGGGAAGAGGAAAGAGGAACACACATGCATGTCTTTTCGTCAGCTCTGCCATTTCAGAAAGGTAAAATGTGTCTGATGATGTTCTGTTTTTGTGTTTCTTTGTACTGTATTTGCAATGCGGTGCAACAACTTCCCTAATCATGTCTTTTGTGTGCGAGCGGAGAAATCGCCAAAGAATTACTGGTTGTATCCATGGCTGAAATGAAGGGGGGGGGACAAAAGAAGAGTGACTCACCCGAACTCCGGCTCTGTCTCTGGAGCCCAGTGTGCAGTGAGGCGGGGAGAGGAGGATAGGACGGGGGAGACAGGGGTCTCTGTGGATGGCCTGCGCTTCCATTCATAGCGTGAGAGAGGACCTGGCCCTAAGAGTGACCCACAAACCAGAGACGGAGCCAGTAAGTCTGCCATTCACAAATAGTAACAAAATGTACAATAGTGAACTTGATCTTGTAGATCTACTATAAAGAATGAGTTTCTTAACGTCAAGATGTGTTTGAATCAAAGAAATTATTCATCTTATAGCAAGAACAAATTCTTGTATAGGAATAGATGTTACATATGGACAGATATTTGATCTGATAGGATTCATAGAAGTGCTGAATCTGAAGTGAGAATGTAAGAAAGGTTAGTCGGGGAAAAGGGAACTTATTGAATCACTTCACTCTAAAACAGAACAGAGATTAAAAACAGCGACAGTAAACATGGACAACTCCTTCACATTCAGATACATTTCAGAATAAATTAGTAGTGACATAAACAAGACAGTGATCCTACTGGTTATATTACACAGAGACATGATTCCATCTGACAATAGGATAAAGAAAATAGGATTTCAGTTGTAAGGCCTCAAAGTTCAGATCAAAAGATTCAGGACAGCCCCAAAACACAAAACAACCAATTTATACCTGATCAACTAACAATAAAGCAACAAGGGCCATGAGTAGATTAGTTACTGTGATACAAACTCAAGCTAAGAACTTGCCGCTGGTCATTACAACACATCCTAGTTTCAGATATCTGTATCAGCATCTGACAAATTCTGCTGAATATCTCCGAGTCTACCTGCTCATGTGAATGGATCGTTTATATTCACCATTCAATACGTACACTCAAAGATTTTGGATATTGATGAAAAAAAGGCAAAACAGTGGAATACCACCAGAAAACCAGTGGGGGTCAGTATTGCCGATAGTCCAAGCGAGACGATCATAGGACATGAGAAACTACTGGCGTCTATATGATTCTACTTCACAAGTACATTATCACATTCTCCTCCATCGTCGCCATTGTTTATTCTCCCCTCTGCGCTGCTCATCCTCTAATGGATTTATTGCTAAACAGCCATGCCAACTTAAGGATGCACGGAAGTATGTGGGCAGTGGCGGTTACATCGTTGGAAGTGGACGCATCTCTTTTTATACGTTAAGGCAGCATTAATGAACCTGAAGGCTGAGAACAGTGACAATGCAATTAACCTCTGACAGACAACAAGTTCATTACTTTTCGAAGAACAAGGGAATGTCAGACTAAATAGTGCAGCTCTTAACAAAACGACCAATCAGGTTCAATCAGTCTGGTATAACTGGGAAAACAAAGTGCAACGCAAAACTATGCCATAATCTAGTTCTCTGACACGCTGTCATGCATCTATTCTCAGGTCAATATATATAATATATATATGGTCTGACAGGAAATATAATTGTTAGTCCACAGCATTCAAGTTCAGTCTTTAAACCTGGAGCGGGGGGGGCTTCACCCTGCTGCACCTTCTCTGAACAACGGAAGTGTCTCATGAATGTTTGATGCGAAATGCCCTAAAGAGACAGTGTAATTGCACTGGATTGCAAAAAAAGCACAACAAAGAGAAATGCAGACAAGCACACAGAGACACACAAAGTTCTAATGAGCACATAGACATTAACACAATAAGGGAACAGAGGGGGCAGAATTTAAACAGGTAGGCGGCAGGTGATGGTTAGTGGAAGGTAAAACTTGGTAGTAATCACGCTCTCTGTGGAGGTTTGGTTCAGCCATCCGAATGAGTCGGGAGGAGAGAAGGAACCATTTGGTTTGGATAATGTGTGTTACAGCAGTGACTTGTCGGGATAATTACGTTAGTGACAGTGGCTGTTGCAGCAGTGGAGGCCACAGAGGTTGTTAGCGCGTCATCACGGCCAGCAGTGGACGTGTAGGTGGAGACGTGGCTGAGGGTGGGCGATGGCGTGGGTGAGGAGCCGGGTGAGTCCAGGCTACAGATCTGCAACTCGTCCAGCAGACACGCCGTGGAGGACGAGAAGTGGCTGAGAGCTGACACGGGGGAAGCCGAGGGTGACACAAAGCCACCGATGCTCACACCGGCTGTGCCGCTAGCTCCGCTAGGGACATAGGGGGTGGGCGATAGGGTCTTGGACATGAGGCCAGACAGGTAGTCGAGTGATTCTGAGCTGTGGTAGGGGGAGTGCAGAGCAGTGGGGAATGGAGGCCTCTGGTGTTGGAGGGAGAGGGAGTTGATTGGGAAAAAGAGGAAAGGAGAAGAGTGCTTAGTGATATCACTCATTAGCCACACTGTCACAAAGGATGAGAGGAAGTAACACGTGAGCCACGAAGAAGGTGAAATGTCGGTGGGAAGCCACACTGAGGTGTCGTGGGGCAGCAGCAGCAGCAGCAGCAGCAGCAGCAGCTTCTCAAACATGATAATTGCTGTGAATTGAAGACGCTGTGTTAGTTCAAACTCTGTGAAAGGCAGCAAGGTATACAGACAGTAGAGCAGGTGCTTGATAAATGAAACACTTGGTTATGACACATACAAGTTAACACATATGTAGAATCACAGTTAGTTTGCTTGGCTGACAACAAAAGAACAAAGCCTGGATCAGACTTCCCAGTGCTCATGTGCATCAAACTTCCACCGCGTTACTCTTAAATCTCAATGTCATCAAGAGAAAACCCCAGCGAAGTCGTCTTATGTGACCTCAAAATCACTGCTCACAATATGTAGTTAGTTATGTACCAAGAGTTTTGCAGGAGGAGGTCTTGGTGGAACTGCAGGAGGAGGCTTCGTCATCTCCACCTGCAACGCGGCCAGACCTGAGGCCCGATATAGGACTTGATCTGGGGCCAGGACTTCCGCAGTGGGATTTGGAGGCTGACGCTCTGGATTTTTCAGACTCTCCGGGCCCAGGTGCACAGAGAGCGAGGATGTCCTAGTCGGGGGTTGAGAGGGAGTGGGACCCCTTGGCGGAGATGGGGAAGCTGCAGTCTGGGTCTTAGTTTGGGGTTCAGGGTAAGAGTTGAGGTGAGCAGGAGGGTCGGGGATGGTGACTGGAGTTAGTTTGAGCGAAGCCACTTTACGCTCCTGGACCTGTTTATTATTAGAGGTGGCAGATTCAATACAGTTGATAATATCATTTGGGACCTGGTGTTCCTGCTGGACTGGGTATGCACCGGTCTCTGAATAGGAGTAAGAGGATGTGCTATTAATGGTGAAGGACTCTTTCAATACCGCTTTCTCATTGTGATTGAATGTTAGCATTCCAGGGCTGGAATCGTTAGTCAGGGCAATGAGGGAGCTATAGTCTGGTGGATTAGTGCCAGTGGGCGAGAGGTGGAAACTCTCTCTCCTGGGCGGGGGCAACGGCAAGTGACTGATGTCCTTGTTTGTCAATTAGAAGCAGCAGCCAAAATAAACAACCAAAGAACAACAACAACAAAATAACCATCAGTGAAAAGCTTGATCATCAAGTTACAAACTTCAAATACATAACAGTTCTCTGTTAATGATCAGTCATTAAGAATAACCTCTTCCACAAAGCCCAAAACATTAATACATAATTGCTTCAGATTGAACTAGACAGCAGTACTCAAGTAAAAAATGTGAACTGTGAACAAATGACAAATGCAGTGTGTGAGATCTGTTACCTGTGTCGGTGACTTCTTGTCCTGCAGGTTGGGTCTGACGCTTCGGAATCCTTTGGCGGCGAGAGATGAGCTGCCGGCGTCTCCGTTCCTAAGGCCATCTGTTACGCTGCGTGACCGCCAAGAATCTGGAGGAAAGAACAATTGAAAAACATCAAATTACCATGGTGGGTATGATCAATCTCTTGGTCGCTCCATAGCCTCTTGTGTCAAGATTCTCTACCAGAATTCCCCCAAAAGACACTTACCCAAGTCTGATGAGTGAGAATCACTCCCTGTGGAGACAGAGAAGACACGGCAAGAATGAATGTGTGGTCACATTTATTCCTGTAATGACAACACGTCTTAAGTTGTCACAGAATAATTTGTCATCCCACAAAATGCTTATGAGAAATTTTGGTGCGACAAACAGAGCAACAGAGGAAAGAGAACAGTGGTTATCCATCTCTGTCATACATTTTTTTACATAACTATTTAGAACATTGTTACACCTCTGAATTTATATTGGACAGTTATTTTTTTCTGATTTAAGCAGCTTCCCATGTACATCCACCACATCCAAGACAAAGAAGGGATTTGATCTTCAAAAGGAAACAAATCTGACCCACGTATTTCACCATGAAGTTTGATGTTTGCGCAGCAGAATGGTCACGCTGCATTCTTGAGTGCTTTTACATATTCATGGTTAACTGTACATCCTTTTATTTAAATATATATAAGAATCCACATGCCCCGGCTATGCTAACTATCCCAGAACATGGGAACAAATGGTTTCCCCTGTAGAGATGCATATGGTTGTGATGGTTTCCTCTGAACATGCCCCTAAACATCCAGCCTTTATCCACAGTGCTGTGCTATCTGAGCGGTGGTTTGATAAGACCGACTAAGCACCTAAAGCTGCTGTATTTGACAGCTGCTTATCGGCTTTCGGACAATGCCCTGCTATTGTTAAAAAAGGAAGCGGAATGCCAGAGTGCCCACGGGGTGTGGCAGTTCACCTGGGTGCTGATAAGATGCGAGCACAGTCGGGAGAGAGAAAGAAAAACCTGTTGGGAACAAATAATCTTCCTCTGAAAACCCAAGACTTTAGTATATATTCATCTGTGCTGCATGTTTATTCATCTTGAGTTGACCTGTTATTTCAAACTTTTTGAGAAACAGATTTAGCAAGAGTTTTAGGCTGAAGGGGCTTTGACACACAGCAGATCAACTATGATTTTGCTCGGATAAAACCGAAGCACAGATCAGGAAGAATTAAGCAGAGCTGTGCAGTTTTATTCACCGCACTAACCCCGTCCAAACACATTTCCACATGTCACAAAGTGCTTAGGGTCAGGGGAGCTGTGGCATGTCTAACCAATCAATGCTGACAGAGGAGGAAAACAAGGAAAGAGAGCCAGGAAAGATATAAAAAGTAATTGTAGACAACAGGAACTTTAGAATAAACTGCCCACATGGAGGGGGGAGATGGTTAGGAGAGAGAGAACACGTCGCGTGAAAGGAAGGAGGAAAGATTAAAATCAATAAACCCAAAATGAAATGATTGGTAGAAACAGCATCTCACAGTCCAAACATTGATGAAACATAGCGAGGCAGCCACAGACCTTTTACAAGGATTTCAAATATGCTCAAGCCATATCAGTTAGATGAAGCTCAAACATGATTTGGAAAATCAACAAGACACTTTTTTTGTTTAAACTTACCTCCTGTAGCTCAAACCACCAGCTCAGCCCAGTCACTTTGCACAGACTGGGTATGAGATTCACTCTCCTTATTTGATTGTGTGTTAATTTGTTGTGCGTTTGTGAGAGTTAGTACCTGTGGCTAGATTTGGTGAGCTCTGGACCCTCTTCATGGGAGAGAGTATGAGTGACAAGGCCACGCTTTTGGGAGCGCATCCTCCGCTATCTGAGGAATCACAGCCAGGCAGGTTGAATCATAGAAGCAGAAGCAGCAGCAGCACACATGCACATGCACAAAAACACAGCAATGCAAAAACACATGCATCCAGCCATAGTCATAACCCAAAGAAGAGGAGGCAAACACATGCAGTAAAGGAGACTTGTGGGACTTTTTCAGTTTTTCTTTCCCCTAGTTTGTTTTATAGGATTTTTGTGAGTGTCAAAGTTCTTGCAAAGTTAACTAAAATGCTACACTGCGGTTGTAGTGTAGTAATTTCCATGTACATATTTAAGGTAACTGTGACCTTTGACCACTAAAACATAATCAAGGCATTCTAGAGATATTGTTTTCACAGGAATCAATCTGCAAAATGAATGCCTCCGACCACCGGCTCTCACCGTCGCGGAGCCATACAAAGTCCAAAGAAGTTGGTAAACCACAAAAAGTTCCAGAAACACCTTGCCAGTAATCTGGCCGCTACAGCTGCCCCCTAACAAAGCCGGATAAAGCGAGAGTAGAGGTCGACAATAAGATGTTGACCAATCACAACAGAGTGGACCAGCAGCAGACAGAATGTGTGTGTATGTGGGGGGGGGGCATTAAAGAGCCATGGACCAAGCGTTTCAGACAGAGGCTGAAGAGAGGAGCTGCAGCAGTAGACATTGAGGGACAGTGAGGTGTTTTCTGAATATTAAGAGTTTAAGTTATAACACAAATCTAAATCAAGGACCTAAATATCTCTTTAAATTAGCCTCGGTCTTACTGTGGCAGATTGGGCGACACCTCATAGAAAATGAATTATGAATTTGCAACTACTTTGGTCTTTAACCCCATTATGACACTGTATTTTGAAGCAGAAGCGGTTTCATTACGAAGAGACAACACTTAGAGCATTTTATAATGGATGACCCTGGATGCTAAGGTAATAATAAAAGAGTAATAAATAATGGTGAAGAGTTGATTTGGATCAAAATCATAAAATCTCAGTTTTCTGACTCACAGATACTTGAGTGAAAACCTTTGGTACTTTACAACAAGCTGATGATCTTCATAAAGGCTGAACCACATTTTTCTTTCATTCAATTTAGTATCTAGCACTCTGCAGCTAACACGGAAATTACTTCTTTACAATTTAAACCACCAGTTTAAAACCAGTCCGTCATATGTGTTATTTTCTTTAATCAATTGTGTGTTTTTTACAAGTTATAAGTTGCATTTCAACACCTGAAAAAAACTATTCTTGTGTGTATTCTATATCCTGAATACAGACAAACAAGCCAGAGGAGTAAAGCATCCACTGGCAGGCACTCAGGGTGGTGGTGCTGTGTGGTTTGTGCACAAAGCTCGGAGACGGATTACTCATCATTGATTCACCGGCGGAAATACACACATCAGCTCGGGATGACTGCCAAGTTTAGGACACAGCTTTGGAAATGTATTTAAGGTGGAATATGTCACCGGTAGTTAAAAGCAACAACCTTACGATACCCAATGATGCTTTTAGTCACAATAACCGAGGCCAAAAATGGATCCACACCAAAGTGGTGAAAGAGGGTCAGGGTTAGAGTTACAGACTCATGCCTGTGGCGAGGAAAAGTAACACACATAGCAGCTTTTAAAATAGCTAGGTGGCCTGAAATGTGGTAACATGTTGACTTTGTATTTTAAAGCAATGAATGTAAAAAAATAGGTTCTCTGTTGAATAAATGTATAAATATTCAACTTTGCCAAACTAAAATAATAGAAAATAGATAATAGACAGGAAGGAATCCCCTACATTCTCATATTTGTGTGTTTGTGTGTTCATACCTGTATTCATATTGAAGAGCACTTCTTACTGATCTACTGCAGGGGGACACACTTTCCTGCAAAAGAGAAACACAGTATGAATTAAATGTTTTTGATAGATGAATAACCCATTAAATTAAAAACAATATTAGTCTTTTCCAGTTATTTTCATTCACTTAATTATCTTCCTGGGGGTATAACGATAACTAATTGTGTTATTGTAATCATAAGAAATTCCCTCTATTTAATTGTAAAATCTTTCACACTGAATCTTCACGTATTCAAATGCTTTGGACATGGGCCAGTTTCCTGTTGCCCACTGGGTCATCACTTGTTTTGACTGAAGCTGCACTTTCTTTATGAGCCAACGTCTCTGCGCAGGAAGAGTCTGCAGAGATTTATGTTGTGTAGGAGTGGAGCTGCCGTATGTGCTGACATGGTGAAAGTGACTGCAAGTCAGCTTAACTTTACCTCCTGTCACACATTTCATTTACCCCACAACCATCTTTAGAAAACCCTAATGGGCTGGGGAGCAGACTTCCTGGACATTATCTGTTCAAGGAACGGAACCATTAACTGCACATCTTAACACGCAGGAAAAGCAAAGTGTCAAGGGCCTGGTTGCAGATGATTAATCCACTAATTTGTTCAGGTGACATTTGGCAATTCTGTTTAATCTCTAAAGGGAAAGAGGCATAGACCTGTGATAGATATTGATAATGACATCTTAAGATTTATTGTAGTTGTCTATCGAAAGTCTTCACTCTGGAATATCAGTATCAACATATACAATTTGTATTGGCCGGGCTCTAGTCAATATTTGTTGTCCCTCATCTAATCCTGATTCAAAACTTAGCTATATACATAACTTTGACAATGGAGCAGCATGCTAAAAGAAAGAGATCCTTGTAATGTGAAGGAAACAATAATTAAAAGGGGGTTAAACTCCTTAATAAGATTTTAGAGAATGAATACATATAATGGAATGGACATGAATGCTAAATAGATACTGGTTAAAATTAAAAGGGTTAAAAGGAAAGATTGTCAGAGTACAAACACACCTGACGTGTAAAAGTTTGTCTCGAGCAGAAATGAACAAGGGATTTAGTGCAGCTGAAAAGGATTAGAAAAAGAGTTAGGTGCTGACCCGCAGGACTATAAGCTGCGTCACTAACACACTTTCTCTTTTCCTTCAATTACAGTGTAGCATGAAAATAAAGTATGTTAAATCTAAATCTACTCGTGCTGCCTGTCATGTTCAAAAGGGATATTGCGCCAAAGCCTAAACCCGTGGAATCCAAATGAGGGAATGCAATTTCTTCCAGGCGAAGAACGGACGATTTAACGACCGTAGCAAATTCTTTACAGCACATGGATGAAACATGACGAGCACTGACAAATGACACAGAACGCCCGTGTTTACCCAACTGTAGCCGTCTGTGACGTTTGTCACTTGCTATATGGAGACGTTTTCTTGGAACTGTTGCTGGAGTGATTTACATGAACAGGGCACACATCAAAAACCAAAAGGCACAACTCGGACCACTGTGTGAATGTACGCACACGTATGTCATCATGGGATTTGGTGTGAATGACAGACACCATGAGCGACAGCCTGCAGTGGCTGCAGTAGGGATCACACACACGTCTGGTATGTAAATAACTGGGACACACGCCACTCTGATACTGATGTGAAGTTTTGGGGCTGTGGGGAACTGTAAAATGTGTAGATCCCTCCCGAGCTTGTAAAATAATCTAAATCGAATCTATTTTAAAAAATCTTGATTTATTGAAATGATATGAACACTTTAATCTTTCATCTTGAAAGTCAAATTAGAAAAATATAGAGCAGGTTAAAAAAAAATTCACAAATATAAAAAGAATTCACCGTCACAATCCAAAAGGTAAAAATATGACTCAAAATCCATTTCGTCATTATTTATTTTATCAATTAAATTCTTTCCAGAGAGAATACTAGATTGTTAAATCTATATTTGTTCACAGAGAACAAGGGTTAGAGTTATCACAAACCCGGGATATTAATCATGAAACACTTGTGCATTTTACCTTTCTGTTGTAAATCTACAGTAGAACATGAGTCTGCACACCTACCTTATTCAGATTACTTTCTTGTCATTATAATTCCTCATCTTCTACATTCAGCACAGGGGGTAAATGAAACAAATCTGTGTGTACAACGGTGATGTTATACATAACATATACTGTATGTCTGCATATCACTGATTAAGGGCTGTCATTAGATTTAGAGGTTCTGTAAGACCCGGGTAGTTTATATTTGAGTATTGGATAGGGTTTATATTCTAATGCATTTTAGCATTATATATATAGCTTTTGGTCTAAACAATCTTAAACTAAACTTCAACCGTCTGACAACCACTTTGGGCCTCATTGACAAGTAAAGTCCTGATAATTGTCGTCATCTTTAACTGGTGCTTTTTTTGGAGAAGGTATGCAGCCCTATTCTCACATGAATGTGTAAACTACCTCAGCAGCTGGCTGCGGTGATGAGTGGCAGAAGATGGATGGCAGAACTTTATTTGACCATGCCGACAATTTAAAAGGAAAGATGATGGTAAACATTCTCAGATTTCTGAGATTCCTTTTCCATCACTCATCAACCGTCACTCCTTAAAACTATGTACATACTTTATTTGTAACAATAAGGATAAAATGCAAAAATGATCTCTTCTCACCTCGTCAGTTGTGCATTTCAACACAGCATTCAATCTGCCCAATAATTTCTTGTCTCTGTGCTCAGGTAAAAAATATCTACAAATGTATTGGTTATCATTAATAGTAGTTATTCTACCCTTATTTACCAAGATATACTGCACAACTACTTTGTTATCACATACGTGCAGTTGTTTAACTATAAGATATCGAGCCTTCATTTCATAAGGGTTTGATAACATCATCTTGCCAAATATCTTTTAAACATACTGTATATGCCAGCTGATATATCTTTATCGTAAACCTTTCCCTTTTAATATCTTTTTTTCGCGTCAGCCTCCAAACATCCTTACTGGTCGGCTCCAGTTGCCAAAGTTTTACTTGAATACATGTGTCGAGGGTTTAAAGCTGGTGAGGAGGAAGCACTTTTACTTGTAGCCTTGCATCAAGTCATGCATCACAGGATACTTCCAGTCCCTCAAGACCTGATCCTTACCCTCATACAGCAAGCGCCCTCGTAAATCTATCTGTGAGAAACACACACACACCCGGTGAGGTAAATCATGGCTCTGGCGTCGCAGGCTGTCGGCGTCCAAATGATGGTCAGATTATAAACAGGATCATGTTTCTTGGGGACAGATCAGCGGCGACACAGCAGCTGTGGCCGTGGTGTAATGTTATGGCTGCACACAGGAAGAAAACGCTCCGGGCTTTACACCTCTGAAGGACCCGGACTCTCTCTCTCTCTTGAAAGGAACCTATTAAGCCTTTAGATACAGAATCTGAAGCACTTCCTAGGGTGATAAATTATTAAAGTATCTGTATTTTAACATGCACAACACCATATATATCAGAGAGGCACTATTTGTTTCCATCAATAATCAGTGAATGCGGGTATGTAAGACTCAATGGAATACTTACAAGGGTAGTGGTGGGAATAAACGTTGTCAGATTAATACTCAATGTCCTATTTTTTCTAAGAATAATTAAACTAAAATGTCAATTCCCAGAATATGATTCTACCATGAATTCTGAATTAACTTAATTCCAAAGAACCAAAGGAGTTGTTTTCTGTTCATGTCCTACTTGGTCCGTTCCAAAGCATTTTCTTTCGAGTGATTTTATTTTCTAACCTTCCTGTGGTTTATCCATCGACTGTAATTTAGGCATCGGTCGGCCTCTCCGGAGACTTGTGTGTGCATAATTACCGAGTATAATCGCTGTGGGACTGCGAAAACACAAGTCAGAGCTATAAGCCGCAGAAAGCCGTGATGTCCAGCACTGCAAGCCCATCAAGTCTCATTACTCTGCTGAGTGACCCACTGAGACCCATTTGGCATGTATCAGTGGATTAAAAGGGTTTGAGCATTGAATACTTGGAATAATGACACTGAAGCCGATGTGATGGGACATTTATCCTTCTATATTTATTCATTGGGACATTGGGTAGATTTCAGTCCATCATCAGAAACTTACTTATGGCATGGCCATGACATGAAGTTTTAGCCCTCAAAGTCCTGGGCTTTTGGATTTTGTCTTTACATTGCACTTAAAAAATATTTACTACGCTTATGTTTGGCATCTTTTGTTCAGCATAACATTGCCTCTATATGATCAGACAATTCATGTTTTCCATTTGGTGCTGGGATTTCTAGCAAACATGTGATTTAATCAAGCCTGTGAGCCCTGAGTGAATTTTGTTGACCTGTTTGTTTATATGATATTTTTACTGTTCTGCTTTTGACTCTGCTTTCTTTTTCTTTTTTACCTCGACATGATTTTCAAGCTCTTTGACTCAAGTCCTGTTTTTTTTTATGAGCTATAAAGACAAATCTGACTTGACTTGTAGACACAAATTCAACTCTGAAGACAAAATAAAATCAGAGTAGGTAGGTACATGGGGTCTTTTATGTGTTATCTCTGTCTAAACATGCTATTTAAATCATCTGATCAAATCAGTGTGGAGACAGTGATTCTATGATGAAGCTGGTCTTATTCAACGCCATTTGAGACTGAGGTTTAAGCATATCAGTCTGGAATGAACAACTATCTTTGCCCTTATTAACAAAGAATTATACATTTCTCTGGGTTCCCATGCTGCTAGATATGTCTGGAAAAAAACAAGAACATGAAGAAAACACAGCCCAGACAGGGCGACTGTCAAATGGAAGGAAACAAACAAAAGGAAGGAAAGAAAAACACAAACACGTCCTCATAGAGCGCTGGCCGGGATGCCATTACTCACTGGCCGTCTGCCTTGGCCCAGACAAAACAAGGGACTAAAAACAAATTTGTCAACATGCTTCCATGAGAAACATTTCTGAGCAATGAAACAAACAAACCTATTTCACCCTGGCTTCAAGAATTTCACATAACCTTTTCACATACTGCACAAGACTATGAAGTGTATTTCATGATGTTTTCAGGCTCAAACCTTCCTCTTACTGAGCAGATAAGCACAATAATGATACAAGAGACACTTTAGCTTGGATCAACTTATGTTGTTTATGTTTTTACTAAGGTATTTCCTTTATTTTGTTTAGTTCAACAGGGTCCATGCTTTCCTGACAAATTATCATCATATATGGTTTATTCCATTTACCAAAAACGGGGTAATTAATCAACGTGTAACTTATCTGAGTTAAAAAAAAACTTGGACTATACTATTTCAGTTCCATGGAGTGCATGCGCACAACTTACGTGTCTCATGCAATCTATGTGTAAAAACGGCAGCAGAGAGTGACCAGTCAATGGAGATAAGCCGACTTTATGGCCTCAAGGGTCCCAACCCTGGAGTGGTCGCTCAGACTGAGACGTACCCACAGGACGTCAACAGATTAACCTCCTTAGACAATCTATTTAAAGAGCCCACTAAAAGTCACCGGATAGATTCTATTCAGCCGTTCCTACGAGAAATGCTCGTCAGCTGTTGCTTACGACAAAAAAATCATTCTAGCAGAAATATTAAAATGTTTAGTGGTCTGTGTAAATTAATAAGAAACTGTATGATGCTGTGTAGTCGACGTTAGTGAGAAGCCTGGATTCAGGACTCACAAAGCAGAGCAATCAGAGGAATCTCACTGTAGGAATCAGAGAGAACAAATCCTTTTTCCACAAGGCAACAGAATGTCCCTGGAGATAAATCTCAGTTGAGCTATGGCCGGCCCACGAAACCCAACTTACAGAGACCCCTCCAAAAAAGGCAGAATTTAGGAATTGGCTCATTCCCTAATTACTGAATGGAAGCCAAGTTATTTTAGTGGTGCATTTTTGTGGGTAATAAAAAAAAGAAGAAAAAGAAATGGAGCGTGGAGGGTTTTGATGAGACTTAATAGAGAGGCTTGGGGATCAAAATACCAGTCAAGCTATAAGGGCTTTTCACATTGTGCTTTAAGTGGACACTCTTTAACAGAATTTCTAGGGCTTCGAGCATTCATGTCAATCATCAGACAAAAAATTACACAGTATATAAACAAGTGATATAACAACATACAGCAGCAGGACTACTGCAACATCTCAGGTTTCGCCGAATGGAGTTCTGTAATGCTAAATCATATATGTTGAATCACTTGAGTCATCAAACCCTGACAGTCTTGATACAAATAATGCTTAATACTTCACGCCATGACGAGCAGGAGAAACTCGATACCTCTTGGTAAATGCTGAGAGTCCCCGGGCAGTGGAGCATTACATCAGCTGTTGCAAGACAACCGGTCCCTTGTCTCCTATTTTCAAACTTTGTTCTTGGACAAGTTAATCAACTAATGGGGGGTTGACAGACGGCTGAGCCAAGTAGCAATATACTACAGTTGACCTATTTATCTTAATTATACATTAGAAATAAGGAAGTGACTTAGATTTTTTTTTTTTTGTAACTATAGATTGAAGGTTCTTGTGCCCTATCAACAAAGTGAAAACTAAAATCCTGGATCCAGCCCTTTTGTTTTGATCTACACCAAATTTCCGGGAGTTCTTTTCGCGGAATATGTCCCTTTCTTCCATTAAGTTTAGAGTAAATCCATTCAGTGCTTTTTGCATAACTTTGCTGACAAACAAACAAAACAAACCGACAGACACGGGTAGGAATATAATCTCCTTTGTGGCAGTGAAACGTGAGACACAAGTCTACAGGTAAAGCACTGCTTTAAACCTGAAGTACAATGCCCCTGCCTGTTACATGCAAGCCATGTTTTTTATCAGGACCCTGTAACTGTTCCACCACCACGTTACTGCCACCAGTTGAACAACAGCCATTTCCAACAAAGTCTATTGTTATCAGCCTTGTTTGTTCAACCTTGCCACTCATTAGCGGACCCCCCTCTGGCTGCATGAATGGATAGGGCTGGTCAATACACTTACCCTGCATGGCCACTCACTGTCCACCCTGCAAACAACAGAGGCCCATGTGTTCTGCAGATTGCATCACAACCCCGCTAACGAGCAGAGCCACTGGCCTGAGAGCACTAACGCAATTATGCAACACAAGCCCCGCTACTGTGAGTCGGGGCTATCGGAGGAGGAGAGGAGTGAATTGGATGTGACAATTTGTGGGTTTGTTATCTTACCGTTTCTATACAGAACTGAAGCTGCATTCAGAGGAGGAGAAGAGACAGAGAAAGAGGGAGCAAGGACAGGAACTGGATACAAATGCAAATGAATATCAAGATATCGACTGCAAAAAGGAGGGAGACTATGTCTGATGAAATAAACACAGAACATGGCGCACTATTGAAAATAGAAAGGGCCCGATATTGGCATGTAGTTTTATGTAATCTGTCTGGCTGCAGCCGTCTGGGGACACAGAGCATCAGCAGCAAACAACACCTCTAGAACCGCTTCAGCTCCTCTTCACCAAGATTAGTGCAGTACATGTAGAGCGCAGTATTAAAGAATGGTGATTACAACCCTGTAGAACCCCAGGCTACACAACAACACAAACACAACAAGCTAATACAGGCACATTTACAATGAGACGAGAGGACAAGAGAGTAGAGGGACGGCGTTACATGGAGCTGAACGCCAAGGCAATTTCAAAGATGGAGCATGAGCTTTTCCTGACGAGACAGATTGGCTTAGTGTTATAGCTGAGACTCAATTATGGCTTCATCTTTTTCAAAGGGTAAAGAAAAAGGAGAACAAGTACTATAGGTTGACAATATCATATTTGTAGTCAGCTAACGTCAAATGTAACGACTTATTTTACACATTCTTATGTGTAACTATCTCATCTAAGGAGGTTATGTTTTCATCTGCTTGTTCATCTGTCGGTTATTAGGAGTACGCGAAACTACAGGATGGATAACCAGGAAACTCGGTGGAAAGGATGCAGCATGGAACAAAAAAAACTATTTCAACATTTGTATTAGTATTTGATGGATCTTGATGAAAGAAATCTGGCATGTTTAGGGGCTGATATTTATCAGTGTGTGCAATTTGGTGCAGACACCAAGTGGATTGAAATATGGTTTCATAAGGGGACTTTTGCACCTTGGCAGAGGTACTGTATTTCTCTGAGTACCTTTCCAGTTCATTTCTATTTTCACATTTCTTATACTCTCATTTGAACCCAGTCTACAAAGCCTCAGTAAATTATACTAGGGATTTTATGGCCCTGTCTGATAATTAAGAGAAGCTGTTAGTCAAGTCTTTTGGGAGAATGCAAATATTAGGATGTTTTTTCCAAACACTGCTATTGTAACCACTCTGTGTAGAAATATTTTATATCTTGGAGAGAAACTTGGATGTTCACTCGAGAGGAATAAACAAAAAAAATTAAACTTGTCTGCACATTTTCGGTAAGAGGTGCACTAAAGCTGACTGGGTATCAGCCTCAGACTAAGATTACATTCCTCATGCATAGTCTGGATTCCGCGGGTACCAGTGTTAAGTGTCTGGGTTGAAGATAAGAGGAGTTTGATTAGCGGGGGTGCTATATTTACTGCCATTAGATAGGACCCTTTACCCTCTAAGGTCGTCCAGACCATCAGGAAAATGTCTCCGTGGAATCTCGGCAGGTCAGGCATAAGGAAATATCATCAAATTTTTTTTAACTCATAAAAATTCAACATCGAACTGAATCATATCCAAACTGTCGAATCAGTTAATGTCTCAGTTTCATTTATTTCCGTGAGGGCCACACAAACCTCCTTCCACTTTGAGAGATCTCACAGTTACCCTGAATCAACATATCTTTCCATTTTTGTGTCTAAGTCTTTAAAAGGTATTATGCATGTCAGAGTGAGAAAGATGTTGGTTTACTGAGCGTATCGTACGTCAGGCTGAGATTCAAGGGCCTGAAATCAGCTCCTGAGTGTGTTTGTCCTTTTTTGACACGAGCTTTTAAACAAATAGCACATATCAGGGAGGAATGAGGAGGAGAGGATCACAACCGAGTAACAGTAACAAAGTATTTAAAGTTGAAAGTCTTTCTGTCGAGCCCTAGCAAACTCCTCGCTCTGCAGGGCACACATATCTCAGACCACTGTAAATAAATCTGTACTCAAACATGACTTTAATCTCTCTCCAGCAAAACACTTCAGAGACAAGCATAATAAATGATACACATCCAGCCAAGCCATCAAGCCAAATCCGTCCCAAATCATTTCTAAACATTTTACATAAGCACCACAGTCTTCAGCAAACTAATTCACTTTTGCTAGTACTGGATTTATTCTTTGTTATGTATTATTTATATCATATTTGCGATGAAAGAAAAAATAACGGGATGTAAACTGTGACGTTAACAGGAACAGACAAACTGTTTCTCTGTGTGTCAGATCCGGGTTCAAGCCAACCAAGCGCACCGTGCGGTGAAAGGCTGGGAACCACCCCCGTCTGTGTACCCAAGGGGTCAAGGTGACATTCCAAAACACCTCTGAGACCGGCCCTAATGGAGGGGACTGGTACATTGGCTTTTGTTGAGTGCGAAAGAGGAGACCATGAAAAAGGGTGTAACAAGAGATGTAAGTATGTAGAAAGGGACACAGGGAGGGAAATGGGATTCTGGGGCAAAAAGTTATGGGATAAGATAAGAGGTGAGGGTAAAAAGGACAGGACGGTTTTTTGGGGGAGTGAACTTAAACATTTCTACACATTTAGTCCATAATGAAACAAAATTATGTGGAGGGAAGTTCAGCGGGTGAAATGCTGTACACATGAAGTTTTAATTAATAGGGCCCAGACATATTTTCACCTAATTCTTAAAGACAAACTATTAAATCCTGAAGACTATAATCCAAGTTGTTTCTGAGGCGAATGGTACAAACCATTGTTTTTATTTGACGCAATTTACAATGTTACAAAAGACAAAAATTATACTCTCGCTATATAATTGTGGGTTTTGGCAGAACAGTTAAGTATAATTCACTCATTGTAAAAACTATTTGGGTCTCTTTAAATTTGCATTC
This sequence comes from Platichthys flesus, assembly GCF_949316205.1. NCBI lineage: Eukaryota > Metazoa > Chordata > Actinopteri > Pleuronectiformes > Pleuronectidae > Platichthys > Platichthys flesus. The sequence goes on from NC_084949.1 coordinate 22,637,771, forward strand.
TCTTTTAAGCATCAATGTCTTCAGAGCAAGTAACAATACACACTTGAGCAGCACTTTAACATCTGGGTTTGTGTTCACTCAAACAGGACTTTCAAGCAAAACGTCAAAACAAATAAGACTGAGATAAATTTAAATATTATATAAAAGGATTTTGTTGGATTAGAAGTGTCAATAAAACGATAACTGATCAGGTAATAATCAACATTTAATGTGACTTTAATAATAAAATTATCCTGTCTTGGGTTTGGAAAAAAAATTCATATAACTATAGTTCCAAATCCTCTGAGGCATTTAAACCTAACCTAACGTGACCTCCCATCCAGAGGAGTGCAGGTGCAACCATCAAACAGTGACAATTTAACTCTTACCGTCATATAATCAACAGACTGGAGACTTTGCTAAGAAGAGTCAGGTAAAGGTGAGCGAGGAGGTGCAAGCCCGGTTTCCTTCCTCTCCTCCGCTCTCACCTCAGGGTTAGGTCTCTCCACCGGGTCAAGCCTTATTCCCAGATCTTCCTCCCGTTTAACGCCTGGGAAGCACAGAGACAACAGAATGAGGAGAAAGTTAGAGAGCCAGAGAGAGGGAGTGACGGGGAAAGAGTAGTTCCCTGTTTGGGTGAAGCCGTGATCAGATACAGCTATTTTCAGACTGAGGCATGCTCGTCTATGAGACTGGAAAGTTACCCCCCCCAGTGTAGATGGGTGGGGGCTAAGTGACAGGGCTGACTATCTCTATTTTACAACACGCACCCGTTTGCATGCATGCATACCACAGCACACAGTATATACACACTCATGCACGCAAAGTCAGGCTATTTCTATACACACACATTCCCTCGCTGTAAAACAACAACGCAGTCACATATATTTTGTGGCTCTATTGAAAGGTTACACCAGGTAAGTCCACCTTTGACCACCTTTGACGGGTTATGCACTGTTACGTGGACCGTGGTTGTGGAGAGCAGGGGCTGAGGGCAGACAGAGCCGGGGTGTCGGAGCGCCTCCACACTCCCATCTTTCCTCCCGTCACACAGTAGCCAGGGCCGTGACTGCTGTGCTATGTAAAGTAGGCTACTCCACACGGAAACTGACGAGAGTGTCACATTCTTCTCACATGAGATTTTCTTTCACTGTCTGTGGCCGATGCTTTGATTGAGGGTCAGCCTGAGACGGGCCAACGTCCAGGACTACACACAGAGACGCCCAAACAGTCCTTCTACCTTTTTATTCATTTTTTTTTATTACAAATGAGCCATGTGCACGTGCAGGCTGTAAAAATATATAGACTACTTTTATTTCCCACTCACCTGTGTCGTTAATAATCTTACTGCTGTGTAATCCATACGGGAACGTATATTTGGAAGTGACCACACACATACACACACAGGGCTGAATATACACAGGAGAGAGGTCACCCAGAAGCACCTCTAGACCCCAGACTCCCTGCTATTCCCAGAATGATGATGTAACGCCTGCTATTAGCATCTCCTATTTAGAGCCTGGATACCTAAAACCAGCCAGGCAGCTACTGTGCAATATGCTATTTGGACGACTTCCACCTCCTGATTTCACGCCTGCACTTGACAATAAACAAACGGGCTCCAAAAGCCAGCGACTCACTAATTACTGCGGAAAGGACTGAGCATTCACTACAAAAGGAAACTCGTGGTAACGCAGCTTCATTAGAGTCAGGGAGAGAGCTGATAAGATATGAGCGGTGACTCGAAGCCCCCCCCCCTGCGAAAGAAGATAGCCAAAACAACCGATTCAGACTATGACCTTTACAGTTAATGATGTTGCCTCTTTTCCAGTTTTGCAGGCGCATAATGTCAGCTTCATTCAATTTAACAAAGAATTAACATAAATAACCTCATCAACTTTGGCTACTGCCTTTCTTTGGATTGCAAACAAATAACTGAATAGTTTGTAGAACTAGTCTACGACATAAGGCTAAGGTTTGCTGCCTTTATGTACCAGAAGAGTAATTTCAACCAATGTAGCCATCACTACCCACATACTTTATGTTGTTGAATAGCATCCATTAGAAGGCAGTAAAAGAGCTAACAATTAACATGTCAATGGTGGAGGAAGTTTTGATAATGTATCTTTAGAAAGCGTCAAAAGCATTTTTTGGACCCTGTGACGTTACCAAAGCTTCCAAGTACCAAAAATGTTCTTCCTCCTCTTTTACTATGATGGTCTCGCTTCAACTATTGGCTGCACTACCCCCCTCCCTGTCCCATCCTTCAACCAAGTTTCCTGGATAGCTGAGTGATAGATTTTGTGTATTCCTGCTAACAAATTAACCAACAACCCACTTTGGTGAGGGTAGTAAGAGTAACTGGATAGGAAGCATGTTAGTGCAGTCAACCTGCAGTCAACCTTTAAATCAAGCACTAGTGGACTAAGTTGAGTTGTCCGAGACCAACACTGTCTGCTTTCATCGTGCCAATGATGAAATGGTAATGTAAAAATCCCGTCTTCGCGGGCACTAGAGTGATCGGTGTGTCAACAGACACGATCGAATGGCAGCTGGCCCCTGGAGTTTTCTGGTCTCGTGCCAGGGATCAGCGAGGTATGGTGAAAAGCTGACAAGTGACAGGTGCCAATGATGCAACCTTGGGGCCAGAATCGAAGGAGTATCCGGGGACCAATAAAGTATTTGAGTTCAGCTGTGAAAAACTTTATTTTTACATAAGACACGATCCTTTAACCTACTACACCGTCGATGATCAACGAGACCCCCATCAACATCTGAAGAGACATTACCCAAAGTTTTTTACAAATCTAGATCACATCCCTTTTTTGTCTGAACTACGATGTGACTTGGAAAATCTCCTACTGATTTATAAAAACAATTAAAAACCGTCATGACACAGCAGCAGCATAGGAATGATCTCATTAAAGTACCAGAGCAAACTATTTTTATAGCAAGTGACACACACTCACGCTCAAACACACCGACACTTTGACCTATGAGCCACTCCGGCCCACTGCGGCCGCGTCGACATGGTCTCACCCATACAGTTTCAACACCTAATTCATTATCAGCTTCTGCAAGGCCCTGCCATTTCCACTTAAGTAAGTGGCGGGATATAAAAAGCCTGAAGAGCTGCGCATTTTCACATTAGTAAGTGTCACTTACTGGAAAACGCACAAACCTGAGAGCAGATCAAAAAAGGGAAAAAATAAATATTGTGTGGCGGGCACAGCGCCAAAGTTGCGTTGCTTTGGGACAACACACAGTGCAGAGGAATATGATAAACTCCAATGGGATATGTGATCTCATGGTTAACAGATTTATTACATGTAATTTAAGAAAAGAAAAGTAAGTAAACTCTGATCTCAAAAGGTTGAACACAACTGGTACTCGTTACAGAGCCCTCAAATAGACACTGTTCAGAGTCACGTCTTCTTTTATTGTAGTTGAGAGCTACAGGCTGTACCATGGCATTTAACTTCACCCCTGACCTTTGGAAATTGCCTTTTATGCTCTGTGATGGGTTGAATACTAGAGTTGGGTCAAAAGGTAGTGGTGCACATGCAGTTGTTTTTGTTTGAATGAAGAGAAACATAATTCTGCACGTGTTCCTCCAAACATTCATCCAACGTCATCTGAAGTGTACGAGACTGGATTTGTTAATTCTGACCTACACATGTGCTAAAGGTAGTCTTTGTCCTGGCTTAGCAGGATAGACTAGCTAATCCCTCTGTGTTGTGTTGCTAATCAGTTTAAAGTATATCCCAATCCTCTACTACTTAGAGACTTTTTTAAGTTCGACCTCTCTATGGTGCTCTGGTAAACTAGTTTTTACTCTTAGAGAACTGAAGTAAGAGCTAAATGCGAAGAGACGGGACAGAAACCGTGTTTAGGTTCCTGGGTTCACCTGGAAATCATGGGATCCTGGTTGGGAGGTTTAACCAGTGAATATGAGAATGTAGAATTGTATGCATACACCTGGCCCAACTTAGGCTGGAGATTTCCATGCTTTAACTACACATAGGCAACATGGCTGCCTCTCATGTCCTACCTCTGTTTTGGTGCATCGGTTTTCTATGTCCTCAGAAATGATCAGAATAGACCTAAGAGGCAGACACTATTATCATGACATTGTTGATTTACTATGCCGTCATAATCGCTCTTCCTGCCGTGGTCTCAGAAGTAACCACAGGCTAACCTGTCGCCAAGTTTTTATGCAAATTCATACTCCAGTATAGAGACGTAGTACATAACAAGTGTCTTTACAATTCAAAGCTCACAGCACATCTGATTATCCACAGCTTTTGGGAAGTTTGAAAGTTCAAAGGATTAACTTCAAATTTTTTTAACCGCAACAATTAAAAGCCCCAAAAGAACATGCAGTGATTACAGCAATAACAACTAAATCCAATCAAACCTATGTTGGACAGACAGGAAGTTGGTAGCCAGTTTTTAGAATACCATATATAACATCCTATCCATCCTACACTCAAATATTGTCCATTAACCAAGAATCACTGATGTATCCTCTGTCAAAAACAAATAAATATCTTCAGACAAGGGACCTGGTTCAGCAGTTCAGTAAAGTTGAGCAGTTTAGGTAACAATCACCTCACGGCTCAGTAAGCTCCAAAGGATTTGGTCACTGAGGAAGCTTAGGAAGCAGGCATGTCCTGCAGGCGGCCCCTGGTATCACCAAAACGGAGAATTAGACCCGCTTTTCACACAATACTTGAGCCACGACTTCAGCCTCTGAAGAAGGGCAGAGACACAGAGAGGGGAAGATAAAGGAGGCAGCCGAGGGACAATGAGAAAAGAGGGGACACCAAAACAAGGAAAGAGAGGACAAAAGGAAATGACTAAGGAATGTGTGTGAGACAGAGAGAGAAAGAAAGTGAAGTATGAGAGGAAAACCTCTTTTATGGTCTTGACTTTCAGGGGGAAATGTATCACGTTCTCCGATTCCCTAATGGCCTGCCTCCATCCCCTTTAGCACACACACTTTCTACCAGTAACTCTAAACTGGCAGGTGCAACCGAGTTAACGCTAACATAGAGGTTCTCTCTGGCCACCAGTCAAAAAGCAATGATCACCCATTGAGTGTGTATATTTCCGCCTCTACGAGAAGTTGTTTATTGATGCAGTCGCCCCTCATGAGGCAAACAGCGACCAACTGTTGCTTGCCATGTTGCATCACGCTGCATGTCTTCCTGTCCCCCCCCCCCCCCCACACACACACACACACACTAAGCATGCAGTTGTAGAAATAAGTAAAATACTAACAACACATAGCTGTAGAGCGAAGTCTACACACACACATAAAGATTCATACACACAATATACCACACACACACACACACACACACACACTCCCAGGACAGGTAAGGCCGCACTGGGAGTGGTATGAGGTTCCCGGAGTGATAGTGTTACACTTTGTGCATCCTGGACACCTCCCAGCTCTCCCAGCATTCAAATTGGGATTTGCAGACACCATCCATCGCTGCTGGGTATTTATTTATTTTTCATTTTACCCAAAACGCAGGTAGTCGGTAGCAGCACATGCAGAAACATCAGGGACAACTACATCTAACTGTTTTTAGATATATGTAGCTGGAAAAGACAAAACAGATGAGACTGTAAATCTGCTGCTGCTGCACAGAAACGAATGGATTTCCTCTCTGGCTCCTTATGAACGAGACACTGATTTGAATGTTGGCAGCCGAATGCAACATGCATCAGCAGGAATGAGGAAAAACTGAACCTCAATATTGACTTTACAGTTTCCCCCAGTGAGGGACTGGCCTTCCCACACACACAGACACACACACACAGACACACACACACACCTTCCCCATGTGTAGGTGTATTGTAGGTTTATTAAAGCAACGCAGACACACACACACACACAAATGACTCACAACAAAACTCTCAGGAGAATGTGCATTAATGTAGAACAAGCTGAGCTTAGTGGTTAGTGGTTTTCTGCACTCTTGCACAGAAAACCCCCTGTGTGAGCGTTACACTGTACAACAATAGAGATTATCCAGAGCGTTTGGGATGTAGGTTAAACATGGATCTCAATTCCTGATTATTGCAATTAAGCCCGCCGGCTCTTTGTTAGTGGTTCCTGGTGCAGTGCTCTTCTGTCCCATGCAGATTCATTTAAAAGCTTGGTGGTTTCAGAATTTCACCTCCACCTCCCAGTTCCCCCAGACCCTGCCTGCCTGCATCTTCCAGTAAAGCACCGCTCCCAGCAGCCGACCCCACTGGAATGCACTTCATGGTGGGGGGGGGGACTCTTCATTTAACGCATCCAAGACGAGCTGGTTCATGAGGATCAACCACACCATGGTTGTTAAACAGCAAAGCGCCCTCCGCATCTTTAACCGACAGCAGTGCGGGGGAACCTACCTTGCTTCGCTCCCTCTAATCCCGCAACATGTCCGCAGGTGTCCGGCCTCTTCCGTGGGAAACCTGCGGAGGTCCTCACCCGGAGAGAAGACACGCAGAGAGCAGGAGAAGAAGCGGCGGCGGCGGCGGCGGCTCGTTAGCTAGCGCCGCGTCCCGGGGATGAAACCGTACACCTGTTTGTCAGCGCGCATGGATGTTGACTCCCTCCTCCCTCCCTCCTCCTCCTGCTGCTGCTTCTCCTCCTCTTCCTCTTCCTCCTCACCGGGGGTCAGAGGAGAGCCGGGGCTCGGGTGGCAATGCGGTTGTAGCCCCCCTCTTCCGTCCCCTTCCCACCTCCCTGTTCCTCCTGACGACACGAACCCTCCAGGGAGAAGTGAAGAAGAGGAGGAGGAGGAGGAGGAGGAGGAGGAGGCTCGGTCACCGCATGGCACCAACCGCGTCTTCTCCAGAAATGTCCCGAGCCTGCACGAGCTTCCGTTTTTTGTATTATTAACAATTATTATTATTATTACTATTATTATTATTGGATGACGTCACCTCTTGTTATTTCAGTTCATCTCCTCATTGGGTCCTCGTGTCGCCATGGCAACACCCCACGGTTCAATGGTGCTGGGCAGAGAGGACAAACCGGAAGTGAGTTCACAGCCCGGGGCAAGCAGCTGAGGTACACTTTAAAGGTCCAGTGTTATAAAATAATCCTAGTGATGGTGTCACTGGTGTTGGCCATCGTCTAAACTGTACGAATTGTAGTTTTCTTGACCCTAGAATGGACCTTTATGTATAAATGCCATGTTCCATTACACCTTAGAATGACTTGAGTTGACTGTACCTGTATAACCTGAGATGATGGAGTTCCAGTGGCATAGGCACAATGTTTATGTTCACGATAACGCCATACTAGCCCTAAAGTAGCATGTCCACAATGATTGGACAGAACTATGTGTACGACACATTTACGGACAGAAGTGCTAAATAACAGTAAAAACTATATCTGTCACTAGTGTTGTTACTCAGCGCAGCCATCTTGGATTTTTTAAGTCGGAGCTGGTGAGGTTCCTCCGAGTCAAAATTTAGACTTGAGGTTGTGTTTCAGTTGCAACTTCTTATTAACTTCTTAAACTAAACACCTTTTGGGTTTGTAAGACATCTAAAGGCTACCACAGGTTTGGGAGTGGAGGGACACGTGAGGGCTACTCAGCTGCAACATGGCACCACTAGGTGTCGTAAAATTCTACACAATGAACCTTTAGTGTCTTGTGATCGCATCTGAGGCAGAACAGCGTGACTTGGTACGCAATAGTTTGCCCTGTGAAGGTTGGCTTCAGGGGTTTTATTAGGAAAGATCCCAACTGGACCCCAAGATGTTGTAGGGACTAACACCCAGGTCTGATCCAGGTTTGACGCCCCCGACAGGATGTGTTTTGACTTTTGATGACCTAATTAGCTGTGTAATTAAATCAACCCTCTCCCCATCTTTGTCTGACTCGGTTAGTCAGACTCTCACACACACCAGCGTTTAAATTATTTACAGACTGGATGGTCGTCCTTTACAGTCAATGCTAGAAACCTTGTGACCAGGTCAGAAAACACATTTGCACATATAGCATGTTGATCAGTTTTTAGTAAAAGGGAAATCTTAAAGATAAACCAACAGAGTCCGGACAGAATCAATCTATCCATCTTTCCTTTGCACTAATTAAATATGTGGAGTCTCAGTGCAGCATCACAAACAATGGGTCCTGGGGTGAAAAAAGCCCCACGACTCATGAATTTTTGAAACCTTTCAAGGGCACTTCCAGATGGTCTAGTGACCTAATATGGAAACAGACAAGAAGCCAAACTGTGATCCAGTTGCCTGATGAAAATTACACTTCAGGAGTGTTTAGCTACAGTAATGTTTCACCCGTTCAACTCTGTGATAGAGTTCATTGCCTTGTTATTATGCAAAGCCAATATGATCAGTGATACAGCCACATTACCTTCAGTGTTTTATATATCTGATATATGTCGGGTTTTTTTGCATAGAATTAAGTAGCTCGCTTACAAAAGATAAAAGAAGAATAAACAGATTTAAATATGTGTATATGACCTGGTCTAATAGATTTCCTTGTCAGGTTATTTAATGTTATGTCTCACTATGAAATGCTATCTTAGATATTAATATTACTTTGAGTTTGATTCAAATCAAATATTTTATCCTTTATAAAGCTGCAGAGTAATTAAGTTGTTCACACGTGCATAAAAAAGTCCCTCTCCTCTGTCAACCTTAAAGGGCCACAGATTTAGACTGTTATTGATAGCTGACCTTTGTGAGGTGTCAACAAGACAACATCTGTGCGTGTGTAGCTTATTTATGTGTATGTGATTTTTGTGGGTGTGTACTTGTGCATGCATGTGTTTGGTCTTTTATCACCGCCTCTGATGTACAGTAGGCAGCCCTTACTGAATCTTACAGTTGTCAAGTACCTTGCCTTTTTATAGCCGCTGCGCTATATCCACAGACATGCTCTCAGCGATCCATTCTGGAGGGGGGCGGGGAAGACGATGACAATACGTTATATCTGGTAGTACTCGGTGGCCCACTGGTGAAACAGGTCCAGACATAGTAAAGGTGGACGTGTAACTACATTTACATGAAACTGTACCCGAGAGCCAAAAAGGGCTTTAAGCATGTGTTGAAGAGTTGGCTGTCGCTGCAACGTTAACTTAATGTTGATATCAAGTAACGACTGGAGAGCCATTCAAAAGTTAGCCTCGGATGCAAAATATACCGAAGCTGACGTCACCCTATTCAAAGTGAATGAGCAGTGTTGCCATTGAAGCCACCAACACATCCAAGTGAGAGGTCCATTATAGCATTCCCCTTTTAGGATGACAACATGAGCCTTATCTTAGGGTGCATTAAATCATCAAGCATGTGTCGGGTTTTTATGGCGACAACAACTATTCTAATTCCACATCATGGCTGCAATTATCTATTGTCAAGCCCTAACATACACTACCGTCCCCCCCCCATCTCCTAGAATAGACCACAATAAAGCCGAGCGGGCTGGCACAGGGATATTGTGAGAAAATAACTCTTTTATCGGAGCCGTGGCACAGCCTCACATCTTTCCACCGTTGCCGTCCAAAGAGATTCCACATTTGGAACAGCTGATACTGAGGTTCACTCGTCTGGCTAATGTTAAAGTAATACAGTGGTGCTGAGCGAGAGGACGTGGGCAAACGAGCGCATGGGGACATTGTCTGGCCGTGAGATCAGGACACGTCTACTTATATTCCAGAGATCGCTTTGATGTCTAAGAGCTGACCAGGTGAAATGCCAATTGGCCGTTCCGTGAGGGATCAAGGCTGCTGACGTCAGAGTCCGGCATCATCTGTCTGTCACTGAAGAAAGTGACGACCTTCTACCTTCTGTTTATTGCTGCAGGCTTGTATTTCCCTGTATTGTTTAATTTCCTTATTAGTCTTGTGTTCACCTCATCAGTTGCAGTTAGTCAGACGTCCGTCTTTATTAGGAGCAGTTGGCCGCCTGCCATTTTGATATGGTGTATGCCCACCTTCTGCTGAGAGTGAAGGAGAAATCGTGAATCCAACCAACCAACATCACTCAAACACCAAAACACAAATCAAAGTACGCCCAGCTCAACACTCAGCCTGGCCTCTGAGCTTTATCAATCAAAAGCAGTGACAAAACTCCCGGGGGGAAAAGCCCAATGTCACTGCTGGCGCTGCATCACTATAACGGATGTTGTAGGCGGAGGAGGACACAGCAGCACAGAGATGAATCGTTGATGAGAGACGATGAAGAATAACAAAATAACAAATGACACCGTGAAGGACACAGGAATAAAAACAGTAAGAGTCAGGCTAAGTTTCAGCTTGCACAAGATGACATCATCAGCCGATACGTCTCCTCTTCGTCCCATTTATACAGAAATACAGGAGACAGAGCGGTGGCAGCGAGGTTCTGCTGATGCATGCGCTTGATCAATCTCGAGTCAGTTTCAGTTGGGAATCATTGTGATTAGAACTATCTTACATTACAGAGAGCTTTAAGGAAATTGTATTTGACTTATTCATTTGGCCCGTGTCCCATTCACTAACACATAGGAGCAGGGGTTTATGACCTGTAATGCAGCGAGCCATTAGTTGGTGATACAGATGATTTGGTTTCACTTAGATAGTGATTATTATGACAGAAAGTAAAAGACTTGCTGCTTCATATAAAAGTAAATTGCCAATAAAATGTTCTGTGTGATAAAATGTTGGATCTGAGTTACTTCCAAATTCATCTCATTTCATGAACTGAAATTCAGATGGAGTTTTGCAAAAGCCTAGGTTGGAGATCCTGGGTAATGAATTAACGAGTCATCCAATAGTGGACAATAATTGAATGACATTTGGTACAGCTGTAGTGCCAAAGTTTTTTTCCAAACCCCTGACCTGAGATTTTGTGTAAAATATCTCTACATATTGTATTGGTTGAATTGAAAGTCCTCTCAGTGCTGTGGTTGGGACATTCTTACATTTGATCTGTTCCTCCACACACAGATTTTTTTTTAAATTCCTAATCTGACTCCTTGAGCTCACGACCTCATCCACTTTTCTCCCTTCTCCTTATCAGGTCATGAAGGGGGGGGGGGATTATTTTACGACCGTTATGCAACATACCTCTTCAACGTGTGTCTTTCAATAACAATTACTGATAGGCAACTTCTCTGGAACGCATTTCTAATATTACTCTGCACTTCATCCACCCCAGTGCCCTCTACCATGGGGGGGCATGTCCCCTCCTGTGCGGCTGCTAAGTGGATTGATAAGTGCTGTTGTGGCTGATGAAATGTTGCGTAGCTGGACGACGATGGGAAGTCTGCCAGACATTCCTGTATTATCAATTGTTCCAACTAATGCACCCGAATTTATGTTCCAAGCCAGACAGTGTTGTGAAGCACCATTAAACACACCCTGTGAATAAAATGTTATTCTGCTTTCCAAAGGGTTGCATTTAAAACAGTCTGAAGTCACACTTGAGCTTCACTTTGTTTTATCTAAGGGACAACGGGGGTCGGAATTAAACCCTAGTTTTAATTTGCACTAAGTTTACGCACACAACGCTAACGATGCCCTGGTGTTTTAACACTCAAAGATATTCTAGCTAGGTTTGAACTGTCGAGTTTTGTGATGGAAGTTTTCATGGGCATTTTTTTCTAAGTTAGCAGGATTACGCAAAAATGAACAGGTAAGGGTGGATTCAGGATTTTTTCCTAAAACATAGGATCACTGTTTGGTGTAGGCCTGGGCCTTGGAATAATCCATTACATGCTGGTGGGGATGTGGATTAAGGGGCAGATCCAGGATTTGTCTTTCTTTAACCTTTATTTACACTATCAGACCACTTTCTTTTTCAATTTTCCATTTCTACTAAAAGAACTAGAAAAGCATGTGTAGGATTGTTTAGCCTCAATGGAGGTATGTACTCTCTGTCTCTATCACTTCACATCTACATTTCTTAAACCCAGCAGTAAGACAGCTATGTTGCCTGATTTTGAAAAATTGCCTGTTATTCAAAAACATGAAACATATTGAAAACAGAGGCAGAGAAATTAATGTGATGTGCCATATCCACAGTGGAGAAACCAGCTGGGCCTGGGCTAATAGAGAGCCGACAGAATCAACAGCATTAGTACCAGCTCCTTCCTTCATCTACTTGCTAATGAGCCTGTTAGTGGAAGTTATTTATGAAAATTTCTGTTTTAAAATCTGCCTGTGACTTATTGGCAATGCAGTAAATCCTCTTCAAAGATGTTCAGCTTCTTCTTGTGGCTGCTAATTAAGTAATGGCTCAATTAATCCCTTCAGACCTGCAGGGCCAGAGGGGAGAGTATGAAGGACCATTCATTAGGAGGCCAAAGGAGGAGGTTAATACAGACTAAAATGAAATGGTGCTCGGACACAAGTTTTCTGACAACAGTTGGTGATTCTAATGGTTTCAGAGAGATGGTGTTGAATAATATTCATTATAAAACATTGTGCCCTTTTCTTTTTGCTTTCTCATAATAGAATGAAAAGCACAGAAAAAAAGAATGCCAACACAATGTGGCTGTCACGCTCCTCAAGCTATCAAAATACTTCCCATTTTAAAGCTTAAGTGGCACAGTGTGTTGGCACAAACACTCAACAGGAAATCGGAATAACAGTAATGGACAGTAGAAAATTGTCCTGCTGTCTTTAGGGCCAAATGTGATCTGTTCAGCCTCGGAGTCTTTCGGGAAGAGGAATGTGACCCTCGAGTCTCCCTCTTCCTTCTTTGGTAACAGCGCTGCACCATCAAACCAGACTTAAATCGCTAAATCAGTTTTGACCACATGACCAGCGGAAATATTTGTGTATTTAGCCAAAGAGGATGAACTTATTAAAGAGGGGTGAACAAGGGAAAATGTCATGAATGTTCATTTATTTATTTATTTATCAGCTGAAAGGGAGTTCTGCTCTACAATTAACTATATCCTATCACAATAATGGACATTTGAAATGTTTATTCTGCATTGGACACATACTTTCGCTTTTGCTCTTTGTTTCTCTGAGCGAAGGTAAAATCCCTCATTAGTCAATAGTAATAATCCACCACCTTACATTCCAGTCAGCATACATCTGACCTTTCCTAGCCAGGTAATTTCACATACTTTTTCATTATTACACTGTACTGTACATATAGTTGAGCTATCCAGCTTAACCCCTTTTCTCCCTCTTTCATGCTTAGTCTGTCCTGTCAATTAAAGGCAATATATAACACCTCCCTCTCCCAAAAAAGTGTACTTTTATTATTTAACTTTTTCTAAATTAATTCTAAATGTCATTAAAGGGGGCCTGGGAGTATGCCCATCCGGTCTACATGTGTTTTGTGGATCTGGAGAAGGCGTATGACCGGGTCCCCCGGGAGAAACTGTAGGAGGTGCTGCGGGAGTAGGGGGTAAGGGGGTCTCTCCTCAGGGCCATCCAATCTCTGTACTCCCAAAGCGAGAGCTGTGTTCGGGTCCTCGGGAGCCAGTCAGTTTCGTTCTCAGTGGGTGCTGGTCTCCGCCAGGGCTGCGCCTTGTCACCAATCCTGTTTGTGATATACATGGACAGGATATCGAGGCGTAGTCGTGGTGGGGAGGGGTTGCAGTTCGGTGGTCTGAGGATCTCGTCACTGCTTTTTGCAGATGACGTGGTCCTCATTGGATCACCGGCTTGTGACCTTCAGCACTCACTGGATCGGCTGGCGGCCGAGTGTGAAGCGGCTGGGATGAGGATCAGCACCGCTAAATCTGAGGCCATGACTCTTAGCAGGAAACCGATGGATTGCTTACTCCGGGTAGGAAATGAGTCCTTAGCCCAAGTGAAGGAGTTCAAGTACCTCGGGGTCTTGTTCGCGAGTGAGGGTACTATGGAGCGTGAGATTGGCCGGAGAATCGGAGCAGTGGGGGCGGTATTGCGTTTGCTTTACCGCACCGTTGTAACGAAAAGAGAGCTGAGCCGCAAGGCAAAGCTCTCGATCTACCGGTCGATCTTCGTTCCTATCCTCACCTATGGTCATGAGGGTTGGGTGATGAACGAAAGGACGAGATCGCGGGTACAAGCGGCCGAGATGAGTTTTCTCAGAAGGGTGGCTGGCGTCTCCCTTAGGGATAGGGTGAGAAGCTCAGTCATCCGTGAGGAACTCGGATTAGAGCCGCTGCTCCTTTACTTAGAAAGGAGTCAGTTGAGGTGGTTCGGGCATCTGGTAAGGATGCCCACTGGGCGCCTTCCTTGGGAGGTTTTTCAGGCACGTCCAGTGTGGTGGAGACCTCGGGGAAGACCCAGGACTAGGTGGAGAGATTATATCTCAACACTGGCCTGGGAACGCCTCGGGATCCCCCCGTCAGAGCTGGTCAATGTGGCCCGGGAAAGGGAAGTCTGGGGCCCCCTGCTTGAGCTGCTCCCCCCCGCGACCCGACCCCGGATAAGCGGATGACGATGAGTGAGTGATGAGAGTTTCATTAAATTAGCAGCAAATGAGTATTATTATATTTTTAAATAAAAGCCTTAAAATGAAATGATATTAAATAAATAAAAGTAGCCATAAAATAAGTGGTATTCAATTGCTAAATGGTCTTGAATGTGAAAAAACTTGGAATGCCTTTAAATAAATCCATAAATAAATTAGGTTTTTACTGTGGGTGTCTGAGAGAGGATGATGCAAGTTCCTGTAACTTGAAATTAGCTACCTAGCATACTACCCCCCCTTACCCTAACCCAATTCGTATAACCTCTGTATAGTCTTAAAGAAGCTATTACACAGCGATTCCTCACTCCACGTGGCTTTAAGTCCCGTCTGCTAACCATAACTGACAGGCCTGGATCCATGGCACGGCCAGACTGTCATAGTCGAAGCTTAAGGGGCTTGCACACAGTTCTGCCTGCCCTCCACACACACTGTCTGCGGTGTGAAAGGTGTAATCTGCCTCTGACAAGACCAACTTGTCTCCCAGCATTTTCACAGCACTCGGTCAAATCCCTGCTGTCTCAGCTCAGACCACCGTCTGAGGACAGAAAACACGAATTCCACCAGATCTGCCTCTGTGAATAGGATCTGAGAAACTAAAACAAGGTCATAAAATGCGTTGTTAATTCATGAGGAGGGCAGAATGGAAATAAATTCAAACTCTACACAAACACTTTTACTCTTCCATGGATTTTTTCAAAATGGTTTAGTTGGTATTTTAATGTTAACAATGAACTGTGTCTTGATCAGCCCCTAGTGGCAGACTGCAGTATAGCTCATAATCCCCGCCTCCTCCATGCCAACGGATGAAGCATGGACCAAACAAAAAGTCAAAGTACATGAAAAATGTTTTTTGTCGAACATTTATGGTAGATCTTATAACACTAATGTATGTTCAAGGGTTTCTTTAAATTGTCAGTGACCCACTGCATGCTACCTGGCTAGAATTTAGCAGCTACAGAAACAAGTATGTTGCCTAATCACAGAAGGCAATTTCTAAACCCTCGATTTGGGCTCTCATCATTAGTAATAAAGTATAATGTTGAGTTATATGTTTTTAGTAGTAGCATTATTATGGGTCTTACACGATTTGTTCTTGGGAACTGTTTTTTGTCCTTCATTGTACAAAGTACACGTCTGCAGCTGCTGTATCAATTTCCCCATGGGGACAATAACGTATATTTGATTTGATTTGGTTTGATTTGAATATAAGTTGAAGCTGCTGTTGCAGTTCCCAGACGTTGTCTCTCTCTATAGCGAGCTGCACTGCAGAGAGGTAACAGCACAGTAGTAGTAGTATCCATGCTGCTGATTCCAGCTGAATATTGACGTCCTGCCACCCCCGAGCATCACTAGGAGACCTAAGTCAGCACTTGGCGAGCACTATAGCCTGAGATGAGAAGCACGTAGCATCAAGAAACACTCGAGAAAAAATAATAAAAACATGCATGCACGATGAATTTGTGGATAATTGCACAGTTGCAGCTGACTAGGTTTTCCTTTGCAATACCTTTCAGAATGATAGCAGGTCAGCTTGATTTTCTCTCGTGTGAGTTCAAGTAATGGCACTCAGGGATAAAAGCTTCCACGTGGGTGCAAAACTGAATTCTCAAGGATGCTACATCTCAGTCATCAGACACCAAGCGCCCACTCTGCTGTGTCTGGTTCAACTCTCATCTTCAGTGCACATGCACGTGGAGTTGTCCAAACTGTGAGTGTGCTCAATTCATTACTGCAAGGACAAACCCCGATGAGGAGCACATGCATCCCCTGCTCTGTGTTCTCTGCGTGTGATGCATTGGTTCTAATCAGCAGTCGCCCCCCCTCTCCCTGTGAGGTGTTACCACAGACCAGCTGCGTGTCGGTGGCTGAAACTGGTGGCGGAGCCAGTGGAGTGCGACCTCCAAACCACATTGGTCAGCAAACTGGGGAGGGGGAGATATACTGCAGTGTCTTTTCTTTTTTCTTTCTGCAGAGGGCAGAGAGAACATGCTACGTTACTGCTGCTGCCTGCACCATTCCTTGTACGTACATCACCCTCCGTCTCCGCCACATCTCTCCCTGCCTTTTATCTATCTCTTCATCGCATAGTTTTCCCGCCTCTCCCTCGCCCGCCTCGTGTGAAGATGAAACAAGATTCCTTCCCCTCTGCTCGTAGATTATCAATGTAAAGGTAAAAGCAAACAAAGACAGTAAGACACATCCCATTACACCCGACCATGCTCTGTTGTGAGAGTATTTCATTCACTCCTCTTAGCTACACTCAATAATCTTGTAAAGGCATCATTTGTAATGCAAATTTCTAATGCATAGATGATGAATGGGCAGAGGGAGTTAATGTGCATCATTACATAACGCATCATGTACTGCAGTGAAGAGCCATGTGGGCGAACTCACCTTTTGCTTCAGGGCATTCCAGCAATCCAGCAATTTGCAAATGAGGGAGAGGAGATTTACCCCCGGAGTCGATACGATGAAGAATGTGTCACACACACACACACACACACACACACTCCCACGGATGGAGCTGCTGCTGCTGCTGCTGCGGCCCCCCCGATCAGTTATCCCTTTGGCGTGAGTACATTCAATCACATGTACACATGACATGCACTGTGGCTACAGTGAGTCAGGCATGTACAGCAACGCCTGCCACTCCAGTCAACAGTTCAGCAGGAGGGTTTCTTCCTCCCTAATCCCTCACGCCGATGCCAAGTTGTGTCTCCAGCGAGAATCTGATCTCCACCTGGTTCCTGTCAGCTTCCCCGTCTCTGTTCCGACCCCTGAGCTCCTCGCAGAGCATCTCATGGTTTATCCAGTGTTACAGCCGAACGGAGAACTGCAACGATTCCCGGCAGCATCATTAGCTCTGCTCCACGTCCCTTTTACTCCCTGCTTATATTTATGCTTATCCTGCAGAGCCCTCACCACCCGACTCCCTGAGACTTATCCGCCCTCTGTTTCAACACATTACTAACTCGACCACCACGGTGCTGATCATGCTAGCTCTCCCCACTTTTCCACACAGGTCTTCAGCAGTTCCAGCCATTGGCACAAAGCCCTGTAAGCTTCCCCGGCTTAACACTGGACTAAACCAATCAGGCGGCCTGAGGTCTATCTCAGGACGGGCCTGTTTTATTAATCTGAGGGAGGGATAAAGGGGACAACAGAGGGGGTGGAAAGGTGCATGTGGACAGTGTGTGTGTCTCTGTGGACATTGCAACACTAAAATCAAGTTATTACAGAGAGAAACATGCTGTGATATAATGTTATGGTATAGGACAAGTGTCCTCCTCTTCATGAATCTCCACCTAATCAATATGTTTGCAAAGAAAACAGTGTTAGCAAGTTAACATGTGTTATTGAGCCTATAAATAAACACACTTTTTAAACTGATGGTGGTTCAGGGGCTTAAAGTGAATACAATTCTTCTTGTGGGGAACTTGAAAAACCCTGGAATTTATCCCCTGGGTCCATGAATGTCCATATACAAGTATGTATCACCCCAACATGAAGATGATGAGATATTTGAGTGAAAATGTGTTCTAGAGCCACAAGCAGGTCTGAGGAGTCATTACCTCCACCAAGATGGTTATGTTTTCACCCCGTGAAAACATAACCTGATCTGATTTTTAGTTCACAGCCTGATCTGATTTTCAGGGACTGCTAGGCCTTGGCAGAGGTATGTCCTCTATGAGTGCTGTTCTAGTTATTTATCTAACCTCTGGGGACTATGAGTGTCCAATTTAAAATAGCAATCCAACCAAATGTTGAGCTATTTCAATCTCAACCAAAGTGGTGTACCAGCCAACAGATCGATATCACGGTGCCTGAGTCACTAGCATGCTGAAAAATAGATTTTTTCATTAATGCAAAGTATTATTCTAAGTTTTTTTTTAATGAGCCTCAAATACAAACAGATTTCGGATCAAATCTCCTCTTGGATTTCTGTGAGATGACTCATTCATTTCAGTGCAGCTTTGAACTGTGCCAGTGTTTGTTTGTTTGATTAATGGCATCGCTGGGAGTGATGTAGGACACGTGCTCCCTCCCATGACAGCTAATGAAAGGCTAATTATCACATCGTGGTTCACTGTCACTGCTGGTGTAATATGGCTGAAGATTCAAAACGACACAGAGAACATGCCAATCACTGACGTGCTCTTTGAGTGAACTGTTAACAGGAAATCAAAGCAATCCATGCAAAGAAGCACATACAGTATTCCTGTTTAAAGCGAAGGTTGTCAACAATCGTCAATCCGAGATGTAATGACATATCTCTGATCAATATTCCACAACAGGGCATTAATTGCTTGTCCTTTAAGAGTCCAGGTTATGTTGATCTACTGCTTAAAATCTATATGACTCCTCCAGCAGCAGCAGCAGGTCATTTCAGCTTTTACATTACTGCTGACCTTTCAAGACGCATTTAGCTGTGTGGTTATACTCAGATTTATTGGTGTTTGGGCTGTTGTAATGCAACGCCTTGCAGCCTGGAACTGCACTGACACCAATATATATATATATATATATATATACACAGTCCAATAAATTTGCCTCACTCCATTTACTTGCGATGCATATCTTGTTGGAGATCCATTACACTTAATAAGATATATGCTGTTTAAGAAGTAATTCATCATTGAATACAAACAAATGGGAATTTGCACAATAAAAGCAAACAGTCTGATTAATATGATATACAGCTCTGGGTGATGCTTTTCATTGCTTGGCTTTTTAAGCACAGCTGAGTCACCGAAAGGGGGGGGGCAACTTTCAACCAAAAAAACCTGTGATCAACAACAGGTGAGACCAAAAGTCATGCATTCATAAAATGATAAAATCAACAATAATTAATAATAATATACTTCTGATTGAGTAGTATATTCCAAAGCTGCTGGTACATGATATGTGGATCAACTTGATGTCATAAGTCATGTTTATACATATAGTCAATGTGTCAGACCCGATGATAAAGTACTGTATTTATACAAATGTAATTTCTTGTGTGACATATAAATCAGGGTATATAAGTTACACATACCAAATGAATCATGATATATATTCTGCATCTACCTTGTTGACCATGAACCTACAAAATCAACAACAATCAATAAATAAGAACCATTTCCTTTCTGCTGTGGTTGTTCAGTGACTCAGTAACAGTATTATACTGCCCTCTAGTGTTTATTTCTGTTGTTTTCACTTGTTTCATTTACCTGGTGTTTGGACGACGTCAACTTTATATACAGTTTATGGTCAATTTATTCGGTGTAATAAAACTATGTTGAGATAGCATAACATGAGGAGAATAAGTAAATGAGTGAGTGAATCAACATCGCCCACTCACAACTCTTAAAGTGCAAATTAACAAAGCTGTGAAAGGTGAAAGGAAGTCTGCGTATCTATTTGTGTATAAAGTTCACACATTAATGTTTACTGCAGTAAAAGTAGCCTATAAATTATATTGATCCTGTTATCATGTAGTGTTTAAGTATGGACTTAAACACTACATGGAGTCACAGCAGCTACAACGTCCATCAAATGTTGATGTTTGGGCCCATGAGGTCATCTTGACTTTGATGATGACATAGACATCACATTGAACTTCAGTGCTCAGTGGTTGGACCACAGAGTTGGCCTTTATTTTGATTTCAATAACATAAGCTTGTAAATAAAACTCAAAACCCTGCTGTGGTAGTTTCTTCCACGCAAGATGTCCCAAGGACCATGTTTTAATATGGAGGCTTTGTCCCAATCAAACAATGTGTGCCCAACAACTATTATTTAGTCTGAAATTTGTCTCTAAATGTAGACACACTTTGAATGATATTAAATTGACTCTCATGGACTCTTACTCTAACCCTGACCTTAGTTACAACTTGTTTAAAGCTAACCCTTCTCCTAACCTAGACCCAAATCTAACCTTAAAACAAATCTTCCAACTTGAAATTATGATTTACGTTATGGGGACTGGCTTTTTGTCCCCGTAAAAAAGTCCCTTAATGTGAATGTGTTAAAAGATTTAGTTCCCCAAAACATGAGTAATATCTGAACTACACACACACACACACACACACACACGTTTGAAGCAATGTCTGTGCGTTTTCGGGGGATTCCCTCATTTCTGCAGATTGTTGCAGAGTGTGTTCTAATGAAAACACAGGTGAGTGAATCACTGTCTTTATTCTGCTAAGAACACAAACACTGAACCATGAGGTATTAAAGCCGCTGAACAGAAAACTTACTGGTCACATTTGATTTGGATGAGTCAACGTTCATACTCAGATGTGACTTCATGTGTTTCTGGCCTCCAGAAGTTATTTCTCAAGCCATTTCACGCTGAACGTATCTCATCTATTCATCTGTTACCGCCCATTGTTTGAACATGGATCATTACAGATCCATAAATCACCTACACTTTATTTGCATGCTCATTTTTGCTTTGGAATGTGATCAGTCTATAAAACCTTGAGCATATAATCTTTGGATGGGAGGCCTTGATATTTCAGATCATTGTGAAGTACGTGCAGCTTGTTTTGCTAAATGGGTGGAACGTCATGACCTGAAGACAAGTTCAACCACAGCAGCACAAACACCCCCCAAGGAACTGATTTAACTGCCTAAAAATAAATTATGCAAAATACCATGTGCTCCTCTGTCTGATGATCACAGCCGTTGCTTGTGTGTCTGTGTGTGTGGCAGCGGTGGGTGAGTGAGTGGAGGCCATGGAGTGGATCATCTTCTCTTAACTATACAAGGTAAAGTAGTGTTGACCTTCCGTGCTTTACCTCCGGACCGGAGTCGCGACCGTTCAGGGGAGACGTCTGTTCATTTCTCTCTCTCTCTCTCTCTCTCTCTCTCTCTCTCTCTCTCTCTCTCTCTCTCTCTCTCTCTCTCTCTCTCTCTCTCAAACACACGGACACACGTTCTTAAAGGAGCCAAGCTACTCTTATAAAACTAGGCCAATTATTGAATTTTACTAGTTAAATTCAAATTTTCAGTGCCATTCATCCCCAGCCCAGACAGAGAGACTGACATACAGAATGCACCCAGCACTGTAACAATATTGTAACAGTAGCATGTAACAGTTGTGTAACACTTGTGTTTCTTCACTGACACAGACTAAAATGAAGATATTTCTTCAGACAGACTTTTCTTTGGAAAGGCACAAGAGGCTGAAGTAAAGCCCAAGAGAAAAAGACAGAAAGGTGGTGATGATGAGAGAGGAGTACCAGGTAGGGAGAGCGGGGGAATGTGGGACACCCCCTGTATCTAGGCAACGGAACCAGCCCCTCCCATTCCCCCCTTGCCATAAAGGAGACGTTGGTGCAGGTGCTGTGGAAAGTAAGTTTTTCACAAAAATGTGTTTTTTGCATGTAAAAGTAAATTTTCTTGCTTTGAACTTAATCAACTGTTGTGTCAAAACCGATTGATTCAGGTAGAAAAACGTATATCATTCATGTTGGTGAACTTCCAACATATAAAACCATGTGATGGATGCTAGCTGAAAAAATTAGCCTGAATTGATAAGAGATGTGTTTTTTTCTAAAACGGTGGCTGTGGGGTAAAGTGAGACACTGTCACATTTACCCCACCATGAAGCACAACATCATATTTTCATTGACCTTTGTCCTGAAGACATTCTGATCCTTTCGATTGCTAGAAACATCCTGAATTAATGGGAAAAGTGTACATTTTACTGATATATCATTTAAGCTTGCCTAGAGGAAGCAAATGTAAAAAATGTCCAACATTACCCAGCTCTCCCCTACCTCCCACTGTTCTCACCCAGGACAGAAACCGTGCTATATCGCTGTGCTGATAAATACCATCTTTGTTCTGATCCTGATCAAACAATGAAATAACCACATATTCTTTGGCAATTATAATGGAACTAACAGGCCCAAGTTAACTACACACCTAGCGGAAGTATCAGAATAACATGGTATTTAATGTATAACACATTTTGCTTATGTGGATGCACTGTTTGAGACACGTTTCTATAATTTCAATACAAAATAATGCAAACTCAAACACAACGGTGAGTCATTTATGCTGTTGTCCACTGTCAGGGTTTTGAAGCTACTGTTCACCAATAGTTGCTCTCCAAACATCTCAAATTCTATATATTTAGTTCACAGGACTACTCAAAATGTATCAGGTGGATTCTGAATTTCACATTTAGCTATAGTATAATTTTTAAATGATTTCCGAGAGAATCATTTACGGACTTGTTCAAAAGACTGTGAAATATATGAGTGTGAAAATGTGTTGTCGAACCAAATAAAAATCTGGTCGTGGTCTCTACTGAGTTTCTATTTCCTCATAAATGTATTGCAACTCTATTTGTACAATTACGGTAATTGTCCCACACAGGGACAACATGTATAAAATAATGTGATTGGTTTGATATCAACCTTCCCCCGTACAACATACATTACGGTAGAATCCCCAAATCTTAATGTGCCACAGCCTGTTTACAACGTGTTGCCACCTCCTTATGTCCGGAGCCATTTTGATCATAGGAACGGGTATGCGTGTTTAATAACATTGAATAACAACTTCATCACATGCTTCCTTTCTAGTATGGATTTTATTCTGACTTCCCAAAATTCTTCTGAGCCTCTTGCCTGAAACAGTTAATGATTGTCCAGCTTTCTCCTGATGTGGAAGTGAAACCGGAGCGTCCACTGCCTCATTTCCTTATATTCCTGTTGTGCTACGGTTAGCTTCACAAGCAGCTCAGACTCTTCCTCAATGACCAGCAGCAGAGTTATTGAAACTGGAAATACATTAGTCCCTATTTGAAGTCTATGAAGCATTGATGCAATATGCAGAGGAAACATTGGGTAAGAAATCTGCAGGCACTAAATATAAGCCAGTCATAGTGTGTACAAAATTGAGGTGATTATGTGCTATCACTATCCTATTGTAACAATATATTCTGTGTCATAATTATAATAATAATAAGTCTTTGGAATTTAAATTGACATTGCTGCATATTAAAGTTGCACCTCACTAATAAAGGAAGTCAGTGTGTAAAGTGTCAGATGATGCAGCCAGGAGATTTAGTGAACCTGAATAACCAGACCAGCAGCAAACAGCAGACGAGCAGGTGAGCCGGGCTTGTCTTTGCTAGGAAGCCGGATATTCCTCTGTGGGTTGGAGTCGGTTCAGAGTGCATTTCGTTGTATAAGTACTTGTACTGTGCAGTGACAATAAAGTTTAATCTAATCTAATCTAAAAAAAAAAGGAGCTGAAAGAAGAGTGACTACTGGATTAACATCATCTTGTCTCGTGATGTTTGGTCTCTGCTCACTGTTTAATAACATGTTTGCCACACACTGCAGAAATAAGAAGGTTCGGGAAACTCTAAATTTCCCAGCAACTTACTGCAGATGTTTTTTTGCATCGGACTCGAATGCAAAACTCAGGAGACCTGTCTCTCTTTACTCTAATATAGACGTGACATTATTATACTATATTCAATCAGATATACCAAATCAATTCAATCCACCTGTAGGATGTCACATGAAGAAAGATGAGAGGTGGCAAATATTTAGCTGAGTCCCAAAGCCATCCAATATACTTTGTTAACTAGAAATCAGACTAAGTCGAGTTATTTTAAACTTTAGTTTTTACAGTGATTCACTTTAAGATAGGACAATGTCTTGGTTGTTCATATTGTGCTGTTTTGATATTTGACTCTATTCTTTTTGTAGGTTTTTGAAGCAATGTGTTCCCCTCGTTCCCTCCACTTCACATGGATCGTCATCGGATGCTATTTTCTGACGAGACCGCAGCATTGCTTGGCCTATCAGAAGAAGACGTCCTGCCAAGTGCAAGACGGCAGAGCGGACTGCAGCCACCTCAGCCTCAGTGCCATCCCTCCTTACCTGCCGGGGAACATCTCCAGCCTGGACATGTCCCACAACCGACTGGTGAAGATTCCGCCTGCGTCACTCAGCCCCTACCAGGGGCTCCTCCACCTGGACGTCAGCTACAACAGTGTCACCAAGCTGGACGAGGGTTTGTGCCGGACGCTGCCGCTGCTGCAGACGCTGAACACCAAACACAACGAAGTGCACCTGCTGAAGGAGGAGGATCTGAGTCACTGCACGAGCCTGATATGGTTGAATATGGCGAGTAATAGGCTCAAGCTACAGGGGGAGCCCTTCTCTGCACTCAAGGTACAGGTACCATTACACCAATGGGTCACTTTTCGGGGATTCAGTTCAGTTCAGTAACTGTTTTTTCTTTATTCACCTTTCAGAATCTGAAATCTCTTGATGTTTCCATGAACAAACTGGTGTCGGCCAAGCTCAGCTCTCAGCCTCAGCTGCCCAGCCTGGTGACGCTCAATCTGGCGTTCAACGACTTCACCACACTGAAGAAAGACGACTTCTCTTTCCTTGAAAATTCAGCCCTTCTCCAAGTCCTCAATCTCTCATCCGTGCCTCTGAAGACGGTAAGAAACTAGCCTGGAAATGGGAAATGAAATTGAGCTGTCCAAACCAGAAGTAGACTTGTTGTAGCGCCTTGGTTTCAGTTGTGTGTTTTGTTTCCCTTTTTTCGTCTCACCGCAAGATTTCTGTTGTGTTTTCCTGCAGTTGGAGCCTGGTTGCCTTCAGTCCATTTCAGGCCTGCGTACTTTAATCCTGGATGGGAGCAAAATGAGCGCTCAGGTTCTTTCCAAGCTCTGCTCGGAGCTGTCGGCGACCTCCCTCGATACCTTGTCTCTACAGAAGATGAATCTGGTCACACTCCCAAACATGACCTTTGAAGGGCTGCAGAAAGCAAATCTAACCTTTCTGGATCTGTCCCAGAACAGCATGGGTAAAATAGAGGAAGGAACGTTTCGGTGGCTCCCCAGACTTCAGGCTCTAGTTTTGACGGACAACAAGCTCAAGCACCTGACAAAGGCCACGTTTCAGGGGCTAAAGAGTTTGACAAAACTCACAATGACAAAAGCCCTGGTGAAAAGTTCATCCTCTGCCACCCCGATAATCGACGATTTCTCTTTCCAAATGTTAAGCGCCCTGGAGAGTTTAATGTTACAGCATACTGCACTTCGCGAAATCACAGAACACACATTTACAGGCTTGACGAGTCTTAAAGAGCTTGATATGAGCTGGTGTAGTTGCATATCCCTCCGAAGTATCTCAGACAAAACCTTATTGTCACTTGCGGGATCGCCTCTCAGAAAACTAAATCTCACAGCAACAGCTATGGCACACATAAATCCTAGAAGCTTCTCCGTTTTGGGAAACCTCACCACTCTTCTTCTAGATTTTAATTTCATACAACAAACTCTCAGTGGAAAAGAGTTCGAAGGCCTGGGTCAGATTCAAGAGATTCACATGTCCAACAACCACTGGAAAATCCAGCTGAGCTCCAGCTCCTTCATCAATGTGCCCAATCTGAGGGTCCTGACTTTGGGGAAAAGTCTGAACAGCACAACCTTGAACCTGGATCCATCGCCATTCCAGCCCCTGTCCAACCTCACCTACCTGGATCTCAGTAACAACAACATTGCGAACATCAGAGAGAGTATGTTAAAGGGCCTTGGGAACCTCAAGGTGCTGAAGCTCCAACACAACAACTTGGCGCGGTTGTGGAAAGACGCCAACCCAGGTGGGCCGGTGTTGTATCTTAAAGGGGCAGAGAAGTTGACGACCTTATGGATGGACAACAACGGGCTGGATGAGATCCCACAGGAGGCGCTGAGAGGTTTGACGAACCTCAGGGAGCTAAGCCTCTCAAACAACCTCCTCAACGGTCTCAAGGACTCTGTGTTCGACGATCTGAAGTCCCTGCAGGTCTTGCGTTTACAGAAGAACATGATAACGGCTGTGAAGCCTGAAGTGTTCAGAACTCCCATGAGAGATCTCAGCCTACTCGTCATGGACAAAAATCCCTTTGACTGCACATGTGAGAGCATCCTGTGGTTTGTGACGTGGTTGAACGGCACAAAAACGACCAGTGTGCCAGACCTCAGCGATCAGTATATGTGCAACACTCCACTTGCGTACTTTAAACACTCAATCATGCACTTTGACACCCTCTCCTGCAGAGACAACACCCCATTTTATGCTCTTTATCTACTGAGCAGCACCACTGTCTTGATGCTTATGGTAACGGCCCTGTTTGTGCGTTTCCACGGCTGGAGGATTCAGTTCTACTGGAACGTACTGGTCAGTCGCACGTTGGGATTTAGCGATGCCAGTGTCGAAGAGGGCAGGGAATTTGAGTTCGACGCTTACATCATACATGCGGAGAGGGACACCAGATGGGTGGAGAGGGAGATGGTCCCCCTGGAGAATGAAAAGTGCAGGTTTTATTTGGAGGATCGAGATGCAGTCGCTGGGGTGTCGGTGCTCCAGTCCATCATGGAGAACATGAAGAGGTCCAGGAAAATCGTGTTTGTCGTCACTGAAAGTCTTCTCAGGGATCCCTGGTGTAGACAGTAAAGCAAACTTTGATTTAATACATTTTCTTTAAATTTGTTTTTGCGCTGAATGTTTGAATCAGAGTAAGCTCTCATACTTGTCCCTCTGCATCCCCACCCACTTCTGTCCTCCCCAGATTCAAAGCCCAACAAGCACTGCACCAAGTGATTGAGGCCAGCAGGGACTCTGTGGTTCTGGTCTTCCTGCAGGATGTGCACGACTACAAGTTATCCCGCACCCTCTACCTCCGCAGGGGCATGTTGCGACCGTGTTGTATCCTGGATTGGCCCGAGGATAAGGAGAGGGTGCCGGCCTTTCGCCAGAAACTCCTCATAGCACTTGGCATGACCAACAGATTTAGGGACTAAGGGACTAACCGTTTTGCTTTGATAGACAAGGAAAATTCAACTTTTCATAATAAGTTTGTCCAGTTATATCCAATTGCTGAAAGTTGCTCATTATTTTGTCCTTTGTATTATGTATGGAATAGTTGTCATTAAGACAGATATAGTATATGTATATATACACACTGTATATATTATATATACATATACTATATATGATGACATTTGGTGTTTTTTTGTATTAATATTTGCTTGTTCAAGGAAAATACTAAAAGCAAAATGAAATGTTCTCCAGCATTGTTTTTAAACCAGCTCAATGTAATATAAATAATTTATTAAAAAAAAAGTATCTCGACCAGGGGGAGTACCACCTTCTCCACAACAAGTTTTTTCGTCGATGAATAAAAGTCAATGGCACCTTAATAAATTCAAATACTCATTGAAAGTTTTATAATCTGAGAAGTAGCGTCTGCTTCAGTCAGATTAAATATTGTGTCATTCTGACATTTAGTGGTTGTAGTGAGTGACTACAGCATTTCTGTACAAATACCAAATAAAACTTGAAGTGTTCTGACAAAAATACTCTTTACAGAGAATAGCGTTGTCATTATTTAATTAGATTTTCTATTTTCTATTTCTACACGTTTTCATATTCATAGTTTAAATGTTTAAGTCTTTTACACTATGTGTGTCCTGCACCAGATGGGTCAAAAGCAGAGATTAAATTTCCCTACCTGAATGAGTGTGCCTTTGCATGTCTGTGCATGTGTTTGGGACTAATAAATGCATCTTAATCTTAATCTTAATCTTAAATAAACGACTACGAATAAAAAAATACATGAGAAAACCTGGCTTCAATAACTCCAACAACCCTGATGGTTTGTGGTTGTGAAGTGACGGTGTATCATCAGGTCAGTGTTGCAGGACCACAGATGTCCGATGGCCTCAAAACAAGGAGTACAATAATTATACTTCATCAGATTTATTTTATTTACACTATTTGAATGACATATTGGACGTATAGACAGTAAATGAGTGCTCAACTGGAATGGCTCTCAGAGAGTACATGCCACTGCCCAAGGTTCAACAGTCCCCTTGTGAAACCACAAAACTTAAATTCACTATATCTGCATTTTTATTACAATCTGCATTTCTATTTCAATCTGCACCAGAAAGTGATACAACTATTGCTGGATCTGCCCACTGATCCGGATCCACACCAGAGTAAAGGGGTGAAAACATAACCACCTTGGCGGAGGTCATCATTGAGTATACATGTGAAATGAAAACAACTTTATGAATATAAATAGTAAAACAACAAAATAACCCCAAACTTCTATAATATTGGTATTTCTAATAACTGTTGTGAAACCTGTTCAAAGTATAACATTTATTTGATCTGCCAAAAGCTGAGATAAGGCTGCTACTCAGTAACTTATCAGGTTAGATGTGACTTGAGTGGATGTTGACCTGGGAGAAAGAAAAACACACACAGGCAGAATAAGTTGAACAAAGGCTGTGCGAGGGCAGCTCCTCTGACATGTGGTGAATAATTAACACCTCTGTTGCATAATTTGAGACAATATTTACATTCCACTGATGATTTTGCACATTTGAGGAGCTTCTTCTTTTTGATCTCTCTCCAATCGCTGATGCAACATGTCTCCTATTCCCATTTTCAACACACTGCAACATTGTCCAAACTGTGTTGGCGCCATAAAGGGCAGTAAAGGCGGGGGCTTCCCTTGACCCTGTTGAGCTTTCATTGAGTTTGCATCAGAGGGAAGGAGGAGTAGAGGCAGCACAACGCGTCACTGCCTCTATATAAAGAAGGCAGAGCACAACAGGACACATGCACACATACACACAAACACACATTATCTGTTCGTATACACTGCTGGAGAATGGCAGCCTTACTTGGTGGCTCCATGATTCCTTTAGTGGGAGTCAGTGTCTTCCTGGCTGCTCTCACCTACATCACCTACAAGCTGCTCAGCGGTTACCTGCACAAATGGATCGAGATGAAGCCGATCCCCGAGTTGCCGGCCACGTACCCCTTCATCGGAAACGCACTGGAGTTGAAATCCAGTTCGGGAGGTAAGAGAACGATCAGCATGCTGCTACAGGAGCCTGGCTGCACTGGTTGCTGGGCAGCTTGCTAAGGCATCCATAGACCATTAGGCCCAGTTACATAACGGATGTTGGAATGCTCCCTTTCTGCAGGGTCACAATAGTTTCTCTGTTTCAGAGTTCTTCCGCCAAATTGAGGCATTCACCCGTGATTTCTACGACAAACCTCTGTTCAAGATCTGGATCGGCCCGGTGCCGTTCGTGATCCTGTATCACGCGAACACTGTTGAGGTATGATGATCCACCACATGGTTTGTACAGTGGTCCACACGCCTTATCTTATATTTCTCTAAATATGTCCCTTTTTTGGGGGGTAGAATAAGCTTTAAACAATGAGACACCTGTCCATTCATGTTAGACACTGTCTTTTAATATAGTTGTTTTGTTGATGTGCTGTTACACGCAGCTTCTGTTGCACCTCCGACTTGTTACCTAGTTGACTTTGGAGCTCTGCTGATGCTCAGACTGCAATCACTGTATAGTACATAACTGCTACAGCTGAGTATTCAAGTAGTAAAACCCAACCTCCTCCTGTATTGACTTAAAGGAAGCAATCAGTGGCTACACTCTAAGATATGGTTGATAAGTAATTATGAATACATCTATTGAATGGCCCAAAAACAGTAATATACATTCTCCTGATCTTGTGATATATTTTGCCATATTTTTAAAATATGAAGTTTTGTTTGTAGACCCTCCTGAATAACTCAACCCACATGGACAAAGCTTATGCATATGAATTCCTCCACCCTTGGCTTGGAACTGGCCTTCTTACCAGGTATGTACCCAACAAGTATCCAACAATGTTGAAGAAGACATATTCTGCTCATATTCAGGTTTACAAGTTTAATACTTGAAAATGATCCCTTAACTTAGTTATTTTGCCTTCTCGCAGCTTTTTGCAGTTTTTATGAAGAATATATCCAATGTTCCTTGTGTTCTCTCTCAAACCTCAAACACATTTTGATCTTCCTTTCAGCACCGGGAAGAAGTGGCGTCAGCGGCGGAAGATGCTGACCCCCACCTTCCACTTCTCCATCCTGACGGACTTCTTGGAGGTGATGAACGAGCAGGCGGAGGTCCTGGTGGAGAAGCTGGAGAAACAGGCCGGGAAAGGCCCCTTCAACTGCTTCAGTCACGTCACTCTCTGCGCTCTGGACATTATCTGTGGTGGGTGGACGGATATGAACTTATTGAATTGTCCTTTAACCTTGATAAAGCATATTAACGAGAAAGGACAAGGATCTTAAGCTGGAATTTCGTCCTTTTCTTTCAACAATGTTATTTCAGAAACTGCCATGGGAAAGAAAATCTACGCCCAGAGCAACTCGAATTCAGAATATGTTGAAAGTGTGTACAAGTGAGTGGTTTTCATTTTCGTTATAATTCATTAATGATCTGATACTTTGCTTTAATATCTGTCATCTTTAACGTTACCTTCTTGGGTTCACTCTCAGAATGAGTGACATCGTCAGCCGCAGACAGAGGAAGCCTTGGTTCTGGTCGGACATTGTGTACAACTTCTTTGGTGAAGGTCGGGAGCACGACAAGAACCTCAAGATTCTGCACTCTTTTACAAACAAAGTGAGTAATGGAATAATGGGTTGACATTCTTTATCATTTCTGTAGATGAAACAATATCAGGATAACGCTTTGTTTAATTCTCTTCTCAGGTGATTCATGAAAGAGAAGAGAACATTTCCTCGACCGAGCCAGACAGCCACCCTGAGAACGGCAAAAAGAAACGCCAGGCTTTCTTGGACATGCTCTTGAAGACCGAATATGAGGATGGCAACAAGATGAGCCACCAGGACATTCAAGAGGAAGTGGACACCTTCATGTTCGAGGTCAGTGGTCACAAAGGAAACTGGAGAAAAAAAATATTTCAGGTGCACCAATCAATATTCTGCACGATCAAAATAAAACGTTAAAATGATAAAATGAGTGTGAATGCAGAACCTGAAACTCCAGATGGATATATTATCAACTGTTTGACATGTGAATTCGTTGTTTATGTAATGACCACGACATCTTCATGACATGATAACATGACAAGGCTGTGACTCGTTCTCTCTTTATTTTTGCAGGGTCATGACACCACAGCCGCCTCCATGAACTGGTGCCTACATCTGCTGGGCTCCCACCCTGCGGCGCTCAGCAAAGTTCAGCAAGAGCTGCAGGAAGTGTTCGGTAACAGTCACATCTTCTTCGTGACATCATTTGTGTTTTCCTGCCCGGAGGCCTTTGGTCTGAATTGCTTCCACTCCTATGTGGAATTATCAGAACATTTTCCATGAGGCAAGCTTTGGCCTTTTCGCCATAACAGCTTGAGAATTTAGTTCCTCTAAGAAAAGCTATAAAACTGACTGCAGTGATGTGGCCTTATATTACACTGATGCAAAGCGGTACAGAGTTACAGTAGATGCAATTGTCTTTGCTACTTCCAGACTGATCCAAAAAATAAATCATTAGTTTATCTGAAAGTACAATCAACTTACTTTTTCGCCTTGACTTTAAATTATATGTAAACTCGCCTTAAAAATTGTTGTAAACAGCGCTGTATTTTACTGATTATTATTTATTATCTAGAGAGTGTCACATGCCTATATGCGGTTACATGTCGTTTTCTCTCTAGCAATCGGATGCATTCACGCTTGGGTCATAAAGGGAATGGAATAAGGCGCTCTGATTGGTCCACTGAATGTTACACACCCTCGACTTTTCGACCCCTTGGAAAACTCTATTGTTAAACTGGTGAAAGTGGGTTTGATGCCCCTGCACCATGTACCATGTACTTTAGATTACTACCCTTGAACTTGGGTCTTATCACCTCAACACAATATATACATAGGGTGTAGTACTTCTATACTCTTATCTATCTTGGAAGTAGGGACAGATTAAAGTAGGAGAAAGGTCAAGAACAGGAACCTGGAGCTTAAGGTAATTAACAGCTGTCTGACTTTGTTTTGTTTACATATATATAGATATATAGATATTTTGAACTTTAACAGTATTTCCTGTTTAATGTGCAAAGGTACATCTGAGCGGGCCGCGAACACCGAGGACCTGAAGAAGCTGAAATACCTGGAGTGTGTGATCAAGGAGGCCCTGCGACTGTTTCCCTCTGTGCCTTTCTTCGCCCGGCACATCTGTGAGGACTGCCACATCAGTGAGTAACACTATGAAAATTTCAATTGATGTATTACTTATTTCATGCTGTTTATGAAATAAATAATATAATGTGGATTTCAAAATGTAATTTGGTAGCTGAGCATTGTGAGTTTATTGATGGAAAGACAGTTCTTGTTGAAATTATTTGGTTAAAAAGTAATTTGAGAAATTAGTCTGAAAAGAAATGGTGAGTTTGAAACGCCCGAGCCTTGGACTCTCAGATGAAATCATTCGAAAAAAAAAACGTGTTTCTATACTTGTTTTGTTGTAATTTCAACGTGGACAATATTTTTGTCTTTTATTTTGAATCTTTATTCTTAAAGAAAAAAAATCCTACACAATTCAGTGGCTATTATATTTCTGAAGTAAAGTTTAACGGCTCAGTTTCGGTAAAATCATACGGCGTCATTACTTGAAATTTCCCCCCCCACACAGCAACTGATTTGGTGATTACAATGTTTTATAGCATCCTTAACAAAAACTTTACTAAAGTTATGAAAATAAGATTTAAAAATGGCTGCATGTGCTGTATTTTTTTTTTAATTCCTTCATCTCGTATTTGGACATCTTACGTCAGTTTTCTTAATAAAGTTTTGTTTTTACCGGTAGATGGCTTCAAGATTCCCAAAGGTGCCAACGCAATCATCGTCACGTATGCTCTTCACCGAGACCCGCGATACTTCCCCGAACCCGAGGAGTTCAGGCCCGAGCGCTTCCTGCCTGAGAATTCAGTCGGACGGCCTCCGTACGCGTACATCCCCTTCTCCGCTGGACTCCGCAACTGTATCGGTAAGAAGATGAGAGAGTTATATACTAAGTAGCTGGCTTTGTTTTGATTATGGATATTATAATTTTTTTCTCTATTCATGAGCAAGGACTTTAAGTTTGAAAGCTGGACTTATTGATTCCACGTTTAGATATTTTTAATGCCGTCACTCAAGACCCTGTGCTCACACTCAAATAGCCCCTTTTTATACTTAGATTTGCTTCTGCTTGTGCTCAAACTTGCACTGAGATGATAACATAATAGTACGTTTTTATTCGTGTTGAGCTTTTCAAGAAACTAGAATAGACAATAGAATAGACATATCATTTCAAATAAAGCCACGCTAAAGATAAAAAACTAAATATCTGAGTGCATGCGCACAATTAGAGCACAAGCAGAGCAAATACAAGCACAAGCGGGGCCTATGTGAGTGTGATTGCAGGGTTTTGAGTGAAAGCATTTCACAATCTGAACTTGAAATCAATAACTTCTGTCCTCAAACTAAAAGACCACGCTCTTAAAAATAAAACACATATTTCTATACATACTTTGATTTTAGAGAGGCTGTTTAATGTTTGTGTCCTCAGGTCAGCGTTTTGCAATAATGGAGGAGAAGGTGGTTTTGTTGTCCATTCTGCGGCGCTTCAGCGTGGAAGCTTGTCAGAAACGAGAAGATCTTCAGCCGATCGGCGAGCTGATCCTCCGACCAGAGAAGGGCATCTGGATCAAACTGGAGAAGAGGACGAGTCAGGCTTCATCAAACTAGAGCCTCATGGTGTTTATGTACAGTTCTTTCTCTCAGACTCGAATGGTGGTGTTTTTTTCACTTCATCCTTGTCATCAAAAGCACAAAGAATAAGCCTTATAAAAATATACAGACATTTTCTCTATTTTCTTATACTCTCAAAAGTTACAGGTTGCACTTTTCCGACAATAAAATTCATAAATTAAATGGAAAAACTTGCAGCGTAAGAATGAACCATTAAAAAATAATGAACTGGTCATTTGAAACTCATTATCGAATATCAACGGGATGAGAATGAGATAAATGGGGCTGCTGCTCTGGAATCAGTCACTGCCATCTACTATCTGGGTCATGTTCTTTGTAGATAGATTTTTAGGAACAGGAAAGAATATATACTACTTATACTACATTAAAGCATTAATTTAATATCTATAATCCAAGGCTTAGCTATTATCTGTTGCATCCCTGTTTTTGTCACTAGCCCCAAAGATGAGCCTTTCATTCAAGCAGAATCTCCTCTGAATGTTAATTTTCAAACTGCAGTCGTTTCTTTCTGTGATTGCAAACTTCATCTCCTAAAGTTTGTTTATTTCTTTATATTGTGATTAAATCATTTATCCACAGGGACCTTCTCACTGTGTATTTTTATTTCCCTGTTTTTTGTGCGACTGACTATTTTGAACAGTTTGTGTAACTGAGGAAATGGCAGATTGAAGAAAGTGTTTAATTTCATAATGTAAACCTGTTCTACACAATAAAATGTTGGATACACTTTAATTCAAAACTTTTACCAATGGGCAATTCTTGTTATTAGTAACTTGCCCTATCATGACAAGTTTTAATATTTGCTATACAGGGTTAGTGTTAAAATGAATATACCAAACTACATTTCCCACAATGCAACAAGATTGCATTTGTCATCACACCCTCCTGGTCTGTTGAACATGCACAGCTTTCATACTGCACACCCAAAGTTTGTACCCTCACCTTACTCGAAAAAATACATCTTGAGTTCTTGTGAAACAATTTTTGGTCCTTAGAAGATAAACCTGACCTCTTGTCACCCCGACACCTGAGGGAACCTTTACGCTAACAATGAAAAAGCATTATCTATCCACTGAATCACATCGAGGTCAGAGGGATCCATTGTAACGAGGTAATCATCAAATGACACAAATACAAACGACCCCATCCATAATGTCACAGGATGATTTAGCTCTTTTGGGGGGGGGGGGGGGGCGGTCATTACCTCACACCCAAATGGCATAACTGATGATAAATTGCCAGCTCTTTTTTCCTATGCTATTATTTGAATTATTGAGCACATCTCTAATCGATGGCAGGATAGAGCTGAGGCACCAGAGCTCTGAGCGAAGCAGGAGGAATTCATTCATCATTGAGATACAGATGGGAGGAAAACTTTAAAAAGGAAAAACCTGAATAAATGAGCGGGGAAGCATAGCGGAGGCAGATGCTCTAACACGAGTGCACGGCATGGTACGATGATGAAGCAGTAAACCTCCAGCGATGCTCTGTGGCATGTTTGAAAAGCGCTGAGCAGACTGACTTGATTTTGAGTTTGCATCGAGATGACAAGAGGAAAAGATCTAAGTGGCTTTGAGAGACGGTTCAATGCTGGGGCACAGGCAGCAGGAGTCTCAGTCACAGACGCTGTACTGACTTCAGTAGAAGACGTAGACTATAAATAACGATGGACGACGCAGCTCTACCTCCTCTCACTACCCAGAAATGGGACCAAAACATTTCAGACATAAGAACACTGGCATCTTGAGGCAAGGACGTAGTTTGGAGCCAGAGTCTGTCGGGGGTTGATACAGATACACAAGCCTGACCAATCACCCACCGGTTTCACAGCTCATAACTTACTGAAAAGATTTAACACTTGAACATACATCAGTTTGATATGAACTTCCTAAAATAAAGAGAGTGAATTTCTATTTTTTTGTTCAATCCATGTCCCATCCATTAACACGGAGGAGGTTATATGTCTTCTTCTACAGCCAGTTACTGGGGGGGGGGGGGGGGGCAGTTGAAATGTTGGCCTCACTTTTAAGCCCCAGTCATGTCGTCCATCTTTATATACAGTCTAATGTTTGACCCCTTGTCCGATCAACTAACACAGAGGATGCAGGGTTTACGATCTATACTGCAGCCAGTCACCAGGGGTGATCAAGACACTTTGGCAAAACTTTAAGGGAGTCATCATGTCACTCATCCTTATATAAAGTGAATGGTTTGACCCTTGTCTCATAGGCTAACATGGAGGAGTTTTATTTATTTTTTGCCAGCCACCAGGGGCCAATCAAGACACTTCCCTCTTCTGGAGCTGTCATGACGTCCATCCGTCCTCTGGTGATGGAGAATGTCAGAGCAGGACACGATCGGACGAGAACAGTCAGTTACGTACAGAGGACTATCAAAGCAGGACACTGTATAATCCCTCGTCACAAAGTTAAGTGGATAGGTCGGAGTTTAAAAACCATCGTCTGCAGAGAGACATGGGAAAAATTCCTCTTGTCGATGAGTCGTCATGTTCTTGGCATGGAAGTGAGTGTTTGTGTGGGTTCGAAGGATTGACCCCCCACAGTGAGGGCATCTGCAGGCTCTGGTGCTGCAGGGGACAGTTTGTTGGCATGAGTTGGGTCCACTTGTCCTCTCACAGGGAGGAGACATTGAAAAATCAATACATAGTTTTCAGGAGTGATCACCTCCATCCCATGATGACACAGTTCTGTCCTGATGGAAGTTGCGTCTGCCCTCACCAGCTGGCCACACGGGGGCACTGACGGGTTCAAGGAGATGAAAAGTGATGAGGGTCTTCACAGTCAACAGAGTCTAGTTTGAAAACTGTCAATATCAATTTTAATCATAATTATATTTTACTTTGCTGGAAAAGTCGAAACAAGCAGGAGGCACAGTCAAAAGTATGCGGACGATGCTTGACAATAACTTTTTTTTTGCACTTCTGGTTAGATGCTAAACTGCATTTCGCTGTATATGTACTTGTACTGTGCAATGACAATAAAGTTGAATCTAATCTAATCTAATCTAATCTAATCTAATCTAATCTAATTATAATAATAAATACAAATAAATTATTTTAGGTCTCATTGAGACACAGTATTTTTCAGCCAGAGTCCGAGGCAAGAATTCAAATAGCAAAACCAAATGAAAACAGCTTTATATAAAATACAAGCAATTATTGTTGTGTGTGCATGTGTTTTGTGTGTGTTTTGGCTTGATGCGTCTGTGTCTTTATATTGTTTTAATCATTATTTTTACCTTCTTGCCTTTAAATTACCCCTTGTCCATGTTAACATGTGACAATCCTGCCATTGATTTACTAATCAGTTGTGCCTGTGTACTTTTGTGATTTATGTTTTAATTGGTTTGTGTCTTTTATACCATTTTAAAACAATTTTTTCATAAATATTCACAGTGTTTGAAGAGAAGCAGCATCTATTGTACTGCTTTCTTTTGTACTGTGACAATAAAGGCTTTCTCTCTTCTTCTTTTCCCATCTTTTTTTCCCATCAATCGTTCAGGGACTGCAGATGAAAACTACTCTGCACGGCTACATCTGGCCCATTTACATGTTAAGTAATGTGCAAATAAATATAGTCAGTCTTGAGAGAGAGAAACAACAATAGGTCACGAATGCAACAAGGATTCATTTCTGATGCGGTTGCTTTTCACTGTGTCACTTCATCACCACAGTCCACCAGATGCATGTGAAACCCTGTGAAATAACAATAAAAACAACATGTAAGGCTTCAGTCACACTTTAATGCCAGCGAGTGTCTTATCCGAGACCCCAGCTCCCCGGGGCTCTGTGATGAAATTAAGTGAAACCGCTTTGAGAAACAAAACGACGATGGATTTTATTTTTAGGCCCATTTCAACTTCGAAATAAATTGAAAGTAATGTTGAATGGATCATGAAATATTACAACTCGGCCCACAGGGAGAATAAGAGGCGCTGTGGTTGGATGCCAGAGTCTGGGAGCCTCAAATATGAGCCTCAATAAACTGCACTGCTTTTTGGAATATGATGTAGTACAGGCTGATGACCAGAGAGGGGCAGCAGCGTCTGGGTTACTGAAAATAAACAAGTAGGAGTTAGTGTGTAGTACAGTGTGTGAGTGTGTGTTAGAGGAATGTGAGGACGACTGTGTTGTCGCCCGTCACTCTCCTGTTTGTTAATGTAAGTGACAGCTGTGTACAGTTTACAGCTCGTGAGTTTGAGATGTTCACTGTTCTGACACATGATAATCACACAACGTCGCAATTAAAAAAAGAAGAAAGACCCTTGATTAACTCTCTGTCCAGGGTGTAAGGAACAATGTGTGTGTTTACCGTTCACACACAGAACAGAGACGCTCAACCCATTGTGAGGAAAAACCTCATTTGCAGATAGGATGAGATTAATTAAGACGGAGGACGAGAGGAGGAGCAGCTCACTTGCTGTCATTTCCAAGAAACACGAGGTTGATTAAAGTCTTAATAAACTCAGAAGAAACAAACCTGAACCGAATCACTTTGAAACTTCTGTGGTTTCCGCTGGAGTTTCTAGTTTAGTTTATAATTATTCAATATGAACTCATTCCGTTAAAAATAAAGTTGAATTTTCTCAGAAACTATGACTCCCACTAGTTAACTAATCAAAGTAATTACATGATAACATGGTCAGTAATAAGACCTTAGTGTTTGGGTAGTTTGGTTTCACTTCTGTTGTATTTGCACTAAAATGAATCAGGCTTGTGATATTCTACATTCTAATTATTGCTAGACACATTTTCTAAATAGTAAAGCTGACCTCTACAGAAGACGAACACAGAAGGTCATGGGTTCCGAACCTGGCTGTTGTGGAGTTTACCTGCCTGTGTGGGTCTTTAGTCTTTAGTGGGAAGCACTGTAAGTTGTCGCGATAGCCTTGATGTCGGGTTGAAGCAGACGGGCTGTTCCCCTCTGACCTCACAACCCGTTTCCATCCTGTACATGAATAAATATATAAAAATGCAAATTAGTATTTTGGTTCATTACTAATTGAATAAAGTGAAATAAATGGATTTTTAAGACACAAGTGGATGTATTGAAGTAGATATTACAGAATGGAGAAAACACAGTTAAAACATTGTTTGGACATTGTTTTTTTGGGTGCATGGTTTTTATTGTGCCAAAAGAACAGATAAATATAAGCATATTGAAAATGTCATGTTAAAACAAAATGGTAATGAAATT
Source organism: Platichthys flesus (assembly GCF_949316205.1). Classification (NCBI taxonomy): domain Eukaryota; kingdom Metazoa; phylum Chordata; class Actinopteri; order Pleuronectiformes; family Pleuronectidae; genus Platichthys; species Platichthys flesus. The sequence continues at coordinate 22,677,053 of NC_084949.1, forward strand.
AAAAAAAAATTCAAATCCCATTTACGACCTATTATAAGCTTATATTGATTATTATAGATGGGAGTTGCAGGAAGGTTTTAGCTATTAATGTGTAGTTTGTTATATCTACATCTCTTATAGGCCGTGCTGACACACAGAGCACAGGGACCAGTGTTGAGGAGGACAGGATGTGACAGGATCCCTGGATCTGAATGAGCATCATGCTGGAGCTTAACAAACACACTGCTATCTCTATTGGTTCCTTTTTAACACACACACACACACACACACACACACACACACAGTTTAACCACCAAGTCATTTCCAGCCCATCTCCCTGCTCCTCCGCCAGCCTCGATTCGGCCAATTTTCTGATGAATGCTCCTATTAGAAGCCAAACCTGGATCATGATTGTGTCGCCCAATATGGAAGGGGGCAGCGGAGATATAGGGACGGAGAGGGTGATGGACAGAGAGAGAGAGAGAGAAAGAGAGAGAGAGAGAGAGAGCGAGAGGGAGAGAAAGTGAGAAAGGAGGTGAAGCGGAAGGGACTGGTATTAGAATAAAAAGTAAAAAGCCAAATGAGACGTCAGGTGAACGCGTGAGAGCAGAGGTCTGAAGGAAAAGACAAGGAGCTTGTGAGGATCAGCGGGACTTAATGATCACACAAACCAGATATCGAGTCTCCCACGACCGTTAGGACACTGCAGCACAGGACGGATTTCTCTGGGTTAAAATAAACCCATGTGCTAGCCATCCTTACGTTTCCCAGAAACACGTGAGCCGGTTTAGACACCAACTTCGAGGCGGACACTTGCCCTCCGCCAGCCTCGATTCGGCCAATTTTCTGATGAATGCTCCTATTAGAAGCCAAACCTGGATCATGATTGTGTCGCCCAATATGGAAGGGGGCAGCGGAGATATAGGGACGGAGAGGGTGATGGACAGAGAGAGAGAGAGAGAAAGAGAGAGAGAGAGAGAGAGCGAGAGGGAGAGAAAGTGAGAAAGGAGGTGAAGCGGAAGGGACTGGTATTAGAATAAAAAGTAAAAAGCCAAATGAGACGTCAGGTGAACGCGTGAGAGCAGAGGTCTGAAGGAAAAGACAAGGAGCTTGTGAGGATCAGCGGGACTTAATGATCACACAAACCAGATATCGAGTCTCCCACGACCGTTAGGACACTGCAGCACAGGACGGATTTCTCTGGGTTAAAATAAACCCATGTGCTAGCCATCCTTACGTTTCCCAGAAACACGTGAGCCGGTTTAGACACCAACTTCGAGGCGGACACTTGCGCGTCGCTCCAGGCGCCAAGGCCACACATTCTTCCCTTCCTTTGAAGTACACACAAACACCTAATCTCACAGCTAAATTGTTTGAAATGTAGGTCGTGGCTCCAATTTTACTACAGTGGGGTATGATTTAAAAAAAAAAAAAAAAAACACCCGCAGCTCAAAATATATCAGTGCTTAGTCCCTGTTGTACCTCGACTCAGAAATAATCTGTCTATATTCGTTCCTCATTAATCAGACGAGTTGCTGGACATGCTTTCCATTAAGTTTCAATTATGATTAGCCACGGGGTAAACACAGGGCCAGAGGAGTTTGAGGAGGCCGCTGATGAGAAGACCAAAGAAGGAGCACGCACATGATAGGAATGTTTGTGCAACTGAATGTAATTGGATTTTAAAGGTAAGTAAAAAAAGCCTTATGTTGTTTATTAAAAGATGTATTATAGTGTTGGCTTTTGAAGGCACTGTGGGGTTGTTTTGACTTTTCCGCAGGAACTCGTCAGCTCTCACTCAGACATTTGTGTTCACGACCTCTGTAGAAGACCGCGGATGACCTCCAGGGTTCAGTGCACGTGAGAGAGCAGCGTTAGTTAGATAAACGGCAAAAATGTAAATACCTTGGATAAGGAAGCCGCCATGTTGCACCCAACCAGTTGTGAGTCTGTTTCACCTTGTTTTTAAGATCAAATCCAAACTTACCCGGAAACATGGGTGTGATAAGAACCATCAAAAATGACAGTTATGATCTTTGGGAAAAGTATTATCAGGCGTAACACTTTTTTCTGTTGGGTCCATGCCCCATCCATTACCATGGAGGAGGCGAGGTAAATGATAAATGTCAGCTAGATATGTACTTGGACGTCTACTGTATGAGCTAAAGACTGAGGTTAAAGTGCCTTGTAATTTTTTTCAGCTACCTTTCCTTGGAAGGTAGCTGGAATTTGAATTTAAAGTATTGTTTTTTTCATGGCAGTAGATTAGGAAAAAACGGCAGTCTATCAATTAATGAATCCCTCATTCTATGATTCATAGAATTGTCATAATTACAAAAACCAGTCAATGACACTCTTGTGAATTTTGATAATGTTTCTGAACAATTTATTCTGGACTTCTGTCTGTACATTTAGTGCAATAAAAAAAGGTTTGTCGTGAAGCTACAGCAATTAAAGACTTTTCCAACTAAGCTCTCAGCACTTGTAGGATATGACACAGCTCCGTCAGAATCAGTCAAACTAAACCAAGCTGCTGAAGTTGAATACAGAATAGAAGAAATACAGAGGAGCATCTGATAAGTGACCGCTGTGCAAGTTCTCCCTACTCTAGAGGGAGAGAGAGAAACGGAGAGGGAGAGAGAAGGAGAAGGCTTTTGTATGCCTCTCAAAGTCTGCACCTTCTCAGGCTCTCCATTACCGGCTTCTCCACAATCCCCCGGGGTTCCCAGTGGGCACAAAGGAAGAGGGAAAGAAAGAGATGAACTTCATGCTGCATCCGAACTATAGAGAGCAGTGTGCCATTACCATTTTGAGGGCAGAGGACTGTGTTGAGAGATGACAAGTGGCATAATCAGGTGCAGGGTCTGACACATATACCAGGGCCGGGGTTAAAGTGTCGCCATGGTTAAAGCAGGATTGAATCCTAGGCAGCTCAGGATACGCTGAAGACTTCAAGTGACCGAGTATCACAAGGAAAAACTCTGCTCCGCAAAAGTTGAACAAAGTTCCTCCGGAGATGGATATTAAAACTTCACGCTCCTTCTGTCCGGCTACTTTGTCTGTTCCTGCCAAGCAATTAGTTTCTTCTTTCATTACAGACCTGGAATTGGAGAAAAAAACACCACTCTTGTACCACAGCTCGTCCTCCGTCTGTTGGGTGAACATTTCTCCAGTCTGTGCTGCTTGTGTGAACACAAATGAGAAGCAATCACGACTTAGTCACTGTATCCATTTTTTGGGGTGTAACTGCTGGTCGTATATTAAATCTCATGGCAAATAGAGGACGAATGCGTACTGACATGTGACAAGGTTGAAAACTGCCTGACCAAACATCCCTATCTGCCACAGAATATTTACACCGGCAGCCATGTTTGTTAGCTGTGCATGATGGGAAACGGCCCCAGTTAATTTGGACGGTGGAAGACTTGTGTATATTTGTCGTGCTCTGTCCGTCCCAGCCCTGTGTGTTTGGAATCAGGACGATGGGAACCAATCCAGTTTGACTCACTCAGTATTGTGTCGGTTCAAATGACCTCCGCTGGGAAATATCTTTAACTGTGCGAGGATGATAAAAAGGATTTCAGCTCATCTCAACGTGACACAGTACCCTGACTAAATATGTGGAAATATGCAATTTACCATTCCATCCTCATGCCCAGTTCTCCAGTTCTCCAGTTCTCCTGCACCAAGTGACTGTAAAAGGCCAAAAAATGTACAACGTCACAGTTTGATGCAAAGTCAACAAAGATGGTTATGAGCGCTGACTCTCACTCATGTATTACTAGAACTGTGAAAGTGACCAGCTGATATATTACACATTAACCACCACAATGACATCCTCTCTGCATTAAAGATGACGTTATTGGCATATCACTGGATTGGCCCCTGTAAATATTAAGCATTGTAATTTCCATAAAACAGAAATGATATGGCATATCTCCTAATAATATATTTAAATGTGCATTTCACTTTTAGGGTAAAGCAGTTGTCCTCCAACCTGAAGGTCGGCATCTCAAATTCTCCTCGGGCAAGATGTTGAGCTAAACAGTATGAAAAACTGTTTTCAAGGTCTTTTGAGATTTAGAAACTTGCTTTGTGATGGAATTAAGATTGACTGTAGCTCATGAAACACCATTTCTAGAATTGATTTCTAGAAGATGTTATACTTGCTTACTCAGAAAAGTGCACATGACAAAGACAATTCATTCATAGGTTCTATACATATCTCTGCCATGGACTGGAAGACATGATATCAAGACAATAACTAAACTGATCTGTGCTACTTAGAAAAAAAAAATTCTCTTTTTTTTTTTGTAGATATTCTTTTCTTTTTCTTGTAAATTTACTGCATCACACGAATAAATGTACTTTTTCATTTGAGGTTTGAATACAAAACTGAAGGTTTCTGGCTCTGGAGCTACAGAACATCCAGCTATGAATTGTTGTGTACACAAAATTTGTCATAGTTCCATTCCAAAAAGATAAATATATATATACACACATACACACACACTTAAGTGTGAAAATGATGGATTATGTCTCCAAGTTGTGCTCACGGACAAAGATGTAGTAAAGATGTGTTTCCACAGATAATAACTGAGATGATCCTGCTCGCTCCACTAACGTTAGAACTTCTGATCTCACAGGAACTCACACGATTCAGTGTTCATTATTCATAACATCAGGGGAAAGCGACCGCCACACTCAGTTTATCCCCCCCACTGACAAACGGCTCACACTGTCGGATTGTGTACTTGTAAAACACACCGCAGGTATTCAATGAATCACACGAAGTACACAACATTTTACGCCTACCACTGTTTGTTGTGGTACTTTAACATATTTGTTTGAACCTGTCATACTGTCCCCTTCAGTTTTGTGAGACACATCATGTTCAATATATAAAATACCATCAGCTGAAAGTTTTCTTTGGATGTAAATACTGTCAGTGTTTTAAACGATGTCACATGAAGAGGACAACATAAATAGCTCGGAGTCAGTTTTCCAAAGAAATGGGCCAAGACACAGGCTCTTGCCAGTTTTCTTAACACGTTGAATTTGTGGCAAATCAAACCGTCCTCGCACAAGTAACAGGGCAGCAGCTTTGTCATGAAGGAAGTAACACAGGGAGGAATAAAAAGACTTGAAACAGGCTAAATGTTAATTATAGTCTGGGTCACTAGTTCTGAGCCTGGAGGTCCCATGATAAATGTCCAGGGTTTTGAGACATTTAACTAAATTGGAAAGAAGAAATAAAAGAACACTAACCACTTAATTATTACATCTCTCCAATCATTACTTTACTAATTTCCTGGGAGATTCTTAGTTTCAAATCTTCAGCAAGAAGACAAATATATTCATAGACTATTTCAACCATTTGAAAGGGAAAATCCATCTATAACAGCAGGTCACTGGGTAATTTAGACGTATAATGATATTCAATACCCAGTTTAAATACACAGCTCTGCATTTGGGAAACAAAGGAAGCAGGATGAGCTTAACTCTGTTTCTGTTTTGTGTATTTGTGCTCAGAACAGGGCGAAGGGTGGGGGGGCAGTGGGAGAGCTCAAAGGCCCAAATTGTTCGAATCAGTGGCTCCAGTTCACCAGGATTTATGATATATTATCTGGAAAGAGTAAAAGAAAACCTCTGACTACAACCTCTACAAGACAAACACATTTCCAAGCAGCTACCTTCCGTCTTTCGGACGCTTTTGTCTTTGATTTCTTCTACAGACTAATTTTCTACAAACCATTGTTGCTTTAGACCAGGGGTCTCAAACTTGCGGCCCGCGGGCCAATTGCGGCCCTCAAGACGATATTTTGTGGCCCCCACCTTAATATGAAAGTTGAATGTTAGTGTGGCCCGCGAGTTTTATATTGTTAGCTTCTGTGTGAGACAATGTTATGACGTTCTGGTTTCCTACTTTGTGCCTGTCCAATGAATGCACCATGCATGTGAGTGACATGGGGGGCGGGGTCGTGTGTGTGAGAGTGAGTGCGAGAGAGAGCCGGGAGAGAAAAGAGTGGCTTTGGATGTGCGGAGAGCATGAGGGTGAAATTCATAGTTTTCCGCCCTCTTTCGCGCAGGTCATGATGTACCCAGTGTTTCATTTGTAAATCAGAAGGTGCCGGAACGCTAAGTACATATGACATCGCAGGTACGACCAGCACAGGTCCCGGAACGCACATAAAACGACGCTCAAGACAGCACACACATGCCACTTACAATGCAGTGGGACTTATTTAGGCTATATTGCAGTGACGGTATCAGTCTTTGTGTCAGTGATTAATAAAGTGGCATCTTGAGCAAAGGCGACTTATGTGTCCAGCGGAGAAAACGAACGGAACACACACACACACACAATTTGTTAAATTGAAGGCAAATTCAAGGGACACCAAAATTCCCTCATCCTCTGATGGTGACATTTACGCACCGAGCCACAGACTGTACATGACGATGTGCATAATTATTTTGGTTCATATTAGAAGTCTGCATTTGTTATTATTTTATGAAATTGTGTGATGCTGTTGTTAAGAAAGCTTTATACATAACTTATTAGATTCTCTTGTTATTGCGTGGCCACAAATTAGTAATTTATCCACCGTCAACAGGGGCTCCGTAATTTTCTAGTGATTACATTATATTGTTTTCTTTAAAAACTTTTTTTAATATTCATATTAATATAATTTAAAAAAAAATCGATACGAGAGGTACCGGATCTGGCAGCAAGAAGTAGGCAAGAGAAAGCATGTCCAGAAGAACCGTTCCTGTTCTTCAATATTCTATTCATGTTCAGAAGAACCCATTGAAGTTAAATAACTGTTAATAAGGACATTTGAGAAGTTTGGATTTTTTTTAGCAAAGTTTTTTTTGTGGAATACCTGATGCGGCCCAGCCTAAATGCCAATGTATGCTACTCCGAGTCCGTTGCGGGCTGACGGACGGACAGAGCGGACGGACCCTTTTTGATTTATAGTTCTACGAGCCTTTTTGTTGTGAAAACAATTCACCGCCAGAACAGTAGATGACGCAGCTGAAGTCGAGCTTAGAGAAGCCTACCTCATGAGGTATATAGAAGAAGTCCACGCTGGTTTATTTACGTCCTCCCGGCTCCTCACACAGTGAACGATGGCAGCTAACAGAAAAAGGATGTTGATGACGCAACAGTTTTTGCTGAATAAAGTGACACCCAGCGGGTCATAATGCTTATGTTATCGTGTCTTAACGCAGCGGTTCCCCGGTCTTGTTTCCAAACTGGGTTGCTAATTCAACAGCTGCAACAGCTTGAAGCTACACGGAGGCAGCTAGCTTCCCCCCAGCTTCCACACACAGTCAGCAGGGACACCCGATACTAACTACTACCGTTAGTTAGTATTGATCTAAAGTGTTTGCTTCTAACCTGACGGTGTTTGAGAAACAGTGTCATGAGCCGTGGGATTAAAGTCAGCGGGTTTTTGCGCTGTTCCCACCGCAGTTAGCATGGTGGTTAGCCCGCTAGCCCTGTTATGAAAGTTCGTTATAACAGTATGTGACCGTACACACATGCCGTAAGTAATCTAACCAGCCACCGTCAGCCGGACAACGCCGCTGGCTTAACACACTTGTCACATTAATCATAGAGTCGTAGTTGTGATTTTGGTTTATTATGATGTAGGGAATGGAACAGGAAGTTTCCATTCCGAAATGCTGGCGTTAGCGGACCAATCACAGCCTAGGGCTATCCGTGGGCTCTCCGCCATTTCGACGTGTAGTTAGAAAAAGGAGAGCTGCACGAAAAGCTCTCCGAGGAGCCGCGGAGAGGCCCGGAGAGGGCGTTCCACGTTGGAGAAGGCGGTCCTATCTGTCCGTGTCCGTCAAAACGGAGAAGCATACATTGGCCTTAACCCAGATACTGCCTCCAGTGGCCCCCAGGTCATTTGAGTTTGAGACCCCTGCTTTAGACTGACCTTGTAGGAGAACAGGTTGTGTGAGACAGTCAAAGAGGAGCTGTGTGGCAAAGCTTGCTTCATTTGCATTGAGAGTGAAAGCATATCGAGTGTATTTCACATTTTCGACTCATATAAAAATGCATCCATTCGTACATAATGTCCTGCGCTGTTTGTATCTAATGAACACTTTCAGGGTTGAGGTGATCGAGCCACGAGTCAGCGTCACATGACTCACATCGATCCCTTCAGGGTCGAATGCACGAGCCCGTATCTGATTTACCGCATGAGAACTCCAGCCTAAAGTTATGATGAAGCAGAGACTCTTCAGTGAGGATGATCTCCAGTTCCAATAAGACTGCAGGGCCTCGCAGAAATCGATACGTGATACGCATCTTCACAGCCAGTCAGTCAGGTTTGCTCAAGGTCAATTGTTCGTCCCACACAGAGGACACATTTAAATAAATAAAGTCAACAATAACCCAAAGACAGATGTTCCCACTCAACAACAATAAATCCTAATGGGATACTCGATTTAAGAAAGTCGGTATATGAAATGATCGAGCTGCTGTTGCTCAGCACTTACTTCACGGAGTCAACAATATCTGAGGTGAATTCGATAGCTGGCGGCTTTGATCCATGTTCTTTGATGAAGTGAGACTTTCGGCAAGACTCAAATTAGCACCACAAATGATTCGCCCTCAAGTTCTCCTGCACATAATGAACAAATAAACAAAGTACCCGCCTCATAGTGTACTGACGTACAGTACATGCTGTAAAGTGATTTTCATTTAAGGTTGAGCTCCTTATTAATTGATTAAAGGATAAACAAAGGCAAGGGTTACGGCATTTAAAAAGTAAAATATGTATCAGTCATTCATCTTTATATTCAGCCTATGATTTTGAAGTCAGGGCGATGACCTTCCATTGTGTGTGTTTAACTGAGTGTTGTTTTCCCTCAGACTCTTTTCCATTTTGCAATATGATGATATTTTGTATGTATCCAAACATGAAAACATAGGAATATTTAACGATATAATCTTCACAACAATATTTTTAAACGAATTTGAAGCGCCTTCTCACCTTCTGAGCTATGATGTGTAATAGCAACTTAATCCTTCAGCAGTGGGAGCAGTTGGACAGAGGTGAGTGAACAACATCTAAGAGCCCCCCCCCCCCATGACGCTTGATCAAAAAACAAGGTCCACAAAGTGATCCATCACATTCCTATCACACTCCCTTTTCAAATTCCTCGGATGCAGAGACACTGACCTCAGGACATTTCAAACTTCAGTACCTTAACCCAGTCATAAAAACCCGGACAGTACATTTTTAAGTAAAATTTGATTAAAGCCAGTTTAAGCTTGGGGAAAATGTATAAATCTTGCTTGTGAGCACAGACCTGATTCTGTTAATAATAAAATAGAGTAATGTGACCTTTTTTTCAATTCAAACCATCAAAAACCCTGTCAAAACAACAGCAGCCACTTTGGGAGTGTGTTCTTGCTGAAATTAGAAATATGTGAGATTGTCGTGCACCTAATGAATACAAACCACCATCAGTATGGAAATCGGTAAGAACACAATTCATACTTAAACATGAGCAGAGAAGCTTCTCGCTGTCAAATAAACATATAATTGCATTCCTCAGCCCTCGGCTTTGATCCATGTGCTTTGATGGAGTGAGACTTTGGGCGAGATTCAAATTAGCACCACAAATGATTCGCCCTCCAGTTCTCCTGCAAATAATAAACGAATAAACAAAGTACCCGCCTCATAGTGTACTGACGTACAGTACATGCTGTAAAGTGATTTTCATTTAAGGTTGAGCTCCTTATTAATTGATTAAAGAATAGACAAAGGTAATGGTTATGGAATTAAAAAGTTAAATATGTAACAGTTGTCATTCATCTTTATATTAAGCCTATGGTTTTGAAGTGGAGCTTGTATTACTGCTACAGGAGGGTAACAGGAAACTTCTTGACAGGGATTTAACCAATCTCCTCCCGTTCCTACAGAGCAGACTCATAACAACATGTCCTTGTAAAACGGTCCAATCAGAAGCAAGAGCGACTCCTGCGATAAATGTAGGGGAATCATACTGGAAAACACAACAGAATATTATAACGGTTCTGAATATTCTGATATTTTGTATGTATCCAAACATGAAAACATATGAATATTTAACGATGCAATCTTCAGAACAATATTTTTTAAATAAATTTGAAGAGCCTTCTCACTTTCTGCGCTATGATGGTGACTTAATCCTCCAGCAGTGGGAGCAGTTGGACAAAGGTGAGTGAACGTCCAAGAACCCCCCCCCCACACACACACTCCCTCTACACACAAGGTCCACAAAGTGATCCATCACATTCATATCACACTTCCTTTTCAAATCCCTCGGGTGCAGAGACACCGACCTCAGGACATTTCAAACTTCAGTACCTTAACAGTCGTAAAAACCCAGACTGTACATTTTTAAGTACTATTTGATTTAAGCCAGATTAAGCTGAGGGAACATATATAAATCATACTTGTGAGTGAGCACAGACCTGTCAATAATAAAATAGAGTAATGTGACCTTTTTTTTTTACTCTGTATCATTCAAACCATCAAAAACCATGTCAAAACAACAGCAGCCACTTTGGGAGTGTGTTCTTGCTGAAATTAGAAATATGTGAGATTGTCGTGCACCTAATGAATACAAACCACCATCAGTATGGAAATCGGTATGAACACAATTCATACTTAAACATGAGCAGAGAAGCTTCTCGCTGTCAAATATGCATATAATTGCAATCCTTAGCCCTATGAATTTGATGAGAACAAATTGAGCATGCTTATAGAATGAGTTGCATATATAACGCCAGGCATTTGCATAAATATGTCAACCATCTCGTACGGTGTCGTGTATTTAAAGTAAAAGAAAGGCAGCACTGAGTGACACTGAGGTAATGAACCCATATTTAATTATTGTACAACTTTTCAACTTCCAATTAGTTTTCAGAAAGACACCTCCATATAAATGTGGTTGGATGTATAAATATGTGAAGTGTGAGCTACAAATCAATTCATGCAGATTATAGTTAGGATGGTCGTTTGTTGTTTGCACAGAGCTCTAATGTGAATAATTGTTCTCAGTGCCAGAGTTTGAACAATTTGAAAACTAACCAAACCATTATTTAAATGTTTTTTAATTTGAAAGAGAAATATTATCTCACCGTCAGCTGGCTGAACCTTCTGCTGCCATAGGAACAGAAAGATGAGAAGCAACAGAACATCTGAAGTTTCTGTTGAGGTCTGCTGCGAGTCTGAGGCTCAGCGAACACACGAGCTGTGTCTCAACTCAGGGGCAGCATCCTGCAGGGGCTGCGTTTAAACACTGAGAAACTAATAAGTGGATCCATCTTAGGCCAACCTATCCCAGGTGTCAATGCGCTTTGGCAAAACCAGGTGAAGACGCCGGCAAGCGACAAGACAAGGAGATGCTTGATAACCACGCTTCAACTCAACCTAATAACTGACGGTAGCCTATATGCTCAAACACCAAGGAGCATTAGAACTTTCTCTGTGTCCAGCTGCAGCACCAGTGAGTTCGGGACAAGCTGGTATCGCGGTGAAGGAAAATCCTCTATAGATCAAACCTTCTCAATTAGGTTCAGGCTTTGAACCTAAGTGAGCCGAGTAAGTTGCATCACAAGGCTACTGTGTTGCTGTGTTCATTGCAATCTAGCAAACAAATGTGGCCCATAATGACAACAGTCCAACAGTTCGCTTGACTTGAACAACATACGAATTTCAGAAGCGTGTTTAGCTTAACGGCTAATTGGAGTTTTTGCTTTACATTACATTACATTACATGTCATTTAGCAGACGCTTTTATCCAAAGCGACTTACATTTTTAGAACACTCATCATTTTATGAGGGGCCATCTAGGGGTTCAGTATCTTGCCAAGGACACTTAGGCATGCAGATGGGATAGAGTGGGATTCAAACCGGCAACCTTCTTGTTGCAGAGCACCCGCTCTATCCCCTAGGCCACGCTCTCCCTTTAAAGCCAGTGTTAGCATTTGCCACTGTTTACTAGCGGCTAATTCCTCGGCTGGAAACATTGTGGGTTTAGTTTTAGTCCTTATATTTCCCTATCTTGTCTGCTGCCGAAGTTAGCATGCTAACCAGCTAACCCAGCCCAACCCATCACTTTCTGATAGCGAGTCACTGTAGTGTCCTGTCTGTCCAAATGTTGAAAAACGAAAATGGCTAAAGGTTATTTGCAAGCGACCTTCACCACCGCTCCCTCCCGCCTAGAACCCATGTTCCGCTGCAGAGGAAACCTCGAACCCCAGACTGAGATAATCTTTAGACTTAGATCTTTAGCTGTTGGGAAACAGAGACCACGTGGTTATCTCCTCTTCCACCAGCTTACACTGTAAATGTCACACTTTCATTGATTTGTAATACACACACTTAAACAGGAGTGTAACTGAGGTGAGCTGACATTCACTGAGTTTCTTTGTGAGCCAAGGGGAGGAGATGAGCTCATGACATTTTCCGATACGAGGTCTGATCCAGGTTATTAAGAGGGGAATAGAGTGACCCTCAAAATAAACTGTCCGCTCATCTCTCCGTCTCATCAGCTGTGAGGCAGCTCACACAGGGATGTTGTGTTGTGTGTTGTGTTGTGTGTTATGTGTTGTGTGTTGCAGAGGTATGCTCCACGGCTGATAAGATTTTGTTTTATAGTTCTGTGGAACTGGCAGCACACGCGATGGATGAGCAAGGTGAGTTCAGTTTTGATTTGATATTCTCTTTATCATTGTTTCTGTGAGCAATAAAACACTTTAATAAGAAAAATAACCAAATAAAATACTCTCATTCTAACCCACAACAGAAGATAAACCATTATCTGTGTGAATGCAGTTTGAATTCAATAAAACTATCTGAAATTGCAACTTTTAACACATAGGGTTTATTGCATTGAAGCTGATTCACTTGCATCAAGGTCAAAATGTCACATGCTGCTATACAGCCTCCATTTACAAACTGGAGATCTGATGATGAACCAGCCACCAAAAGCACTTAATAACCGTGATATTGCTTCAGACCAGCCGACCATTATCTGTTGATTGTCTCAGAGTCGGATGGATGGAACATTTTTGTAAACGGATTTAAACACGTTCCATCAATTTCATTCTCCAGGGCGATAGATACAAATGGAATTGAAATAAATATACAAATGATCAAATGAATTGAAGTTTTGAAAGGAATGATTGTTTTTGTTTTTTAAAGCTTTAACAATTTAATAATAACATATTTTCACATAGTTACAAAATATTTTCGCTTCCTATAATCAAGTTTATATATAGAAATTAACTTTTACCATTTAACGATTCAGAATATATATATCATTTTACATATTACATGATCATCGATGGATTTATTTGAGTATTATACTTAAATACAATAAAAGATTATGAAAGATTATTATTATAAGTTTGTGAGAGATCCTCAATACTGACTGATTTTTCATTCTGATGTTATTCCCTGGACATGACGCAAAAGGTTTTCAATCCCCCTTCTCAACATTTGAGCTCGTAGATTATGTTTTTATCCTCTCAGCTTTCCGCACGCATGAATGGCATAAAATAAGAATTTACTGAAACACATTTTTATTGACATAATGGTTCAAATTCCTATGATAAAAAGAGTCATTATGTTTTTCCCGCTTACAGACGTTCTTTCTGTGGATCTCGCTGTGAATCCCTGCAGAGATCTGTTAAACCCCAGGAAACCATAGCAGCCTGTGCTGGCTGCTGCAGACGGGTTCACGGGGACTCAAGGAGACGAGAAAGTTTAACTCAGCATACCTTCGTTTTTTTTTCTCTGCTTCGTTAGTACAGAAAACACTTAAAATACGTGTTTTGAAAAAGACATGAAAGGAACACCTCCCCCTCACTTTCTTATTTCGGTACATGCAACCTTATGCTGTATTGTGTTTTATTCACCCCTCACATTTAACGCTTGTTTCACAACCTTTTTTTCTCTGTAATACAAATTTCTTGTAATGTGTTAGTCAATAATTAACACTTTGCAGTCACACTTGTCTTCAACTATCTATCAATAGTAAAAAATCTATTATATTTTTGCTAATTTATAGTCGGTGACAACTTTGAGCGATAAACCAGTAATGATCTATTCTGCTACAGTTTCACTGCTGTTACTGAACACATCTTGCACGGTTCCTGTAGAGCCCAGTGCTACACGATGACATACCGTAACCCCTTCTGTCATTATGATAAAGGTTATCAGTGCATTATATATATAAATACATCACAGAGCAGCACAAATGATGAGCACATACATGGCATTAACACTAATGAGGCTGACAGCGGATGTGCAGAAACGTATGGGAGAAATGTCTCCACCACGTCTATTCAATCCTTGGTTACATCATGTGAACGCCGCCTCCGGTTCAGAGGAAACACGCTCATCCTCTTCCTCGGCTCCGAACAGCCTCCCGAGCGTTAGACCCCCCCGACTGGCTACCGCAGTAATTGCAAGTAATAGCTGTTGTCGCGTTTCCCCCGGGGACTTGCTCGTCTGCCATCGGTAAATCCACTATCTCTCTGCTCCTGCTGTCCGCTCGCTCTGCCTAAACTGGTTGCTCTAAGCTGCACCATGGGATGCGCCGCGAGGCCCGATCAATAGGTCACACTTGAGAGAGGCTCCCACCCCCCCTGTTTCTCTGCTGTCTTCTTGATACTGCCAGTTTGGAAATATTTCCCTTTAGTGGCATATCCGTCTTGATCTGATCCCTCTTGTGTCCCTGTGCCACTTTCTCCTTCTTCCTCACCTTTCCTCTGCTCAGCACGTTTCTGAGAGGCGAAGGGAAGATTGCATGCTTACAAGCGTTATCTCGAAAGTGTTCTTTGTAAAAGGGGGCTTTCTATTTTCTTTATGGAAATAACTTTTCAGAGGTTAACAAAAGCCGGAGTGGGTAATTGAGGGGCCAGTGCAAAATAAAAAAAATCAAATAAAAAATCAAGAGAGAAACAGAGAATTGCTGGTGCTACAGTACCGGACTTTTTAAGGTTTGTCAATATACGTTCACTGGAGGCATAGGTTGTTGTGTTATATAACCAGCTTTTCTTCTGTAAATTTCTCCCTGTGTTTGTACCTCTTCTTCTCTCTAGTTTCAACATAACCTTCTCCAGACTTTCCCACTTGTTCAGCGCTGATCTGCACCACGAAAAACAATAGTTCCATTATTTGGAGATGGTTCTGAATTATAAACATATTATTGATCTTTGCACAACTTGATGTTTTTTTCAAGCAGGGGATGAAAACCTGTATTTGCACTTTTAATCTGAGCTTCCAGCACATGGTAAATATCGTGTGGGGTATCCTACATCAAATGTGTAGGAGTGTCCGTAACCTTTAATATACACAAAAACCTATGTTACCTGAGCATCATGTGTCTCCTTTAAAAAGTACAACTTGAGAGTTTGAGGTGAAATGCACCTGTAAAGTCTCATTCTACTCTGATCAAGACTTTATTGTAATTAGCAGTAGAATCAATTCTTGATTCTTCTAATTTATGGCAAATGATCAAAGCTAGGGGGGAAATTGGCCCACAGTATTTCATTTAGTTTATTATTTTAAACTTTGGCTTGTGAGTGACACGTTGAGTGAGAGTCTGCCGGGTTAAAGGAGGAGATTGAGTGCAGTTATAGCAGAGACGATCGCCTTGAATAGCTTCTTCTCAAAGTAGGTCACAAAATCCTCAGGAGGAAGGGAGAGAACGGGGAAGCAGGTGGAGCGAGCTGAAGGAATATAAACACAGAATGTTGTCTTGTGTGTTTCAAAGCAGAAGATTGGATTTAGAAAAAGTCTTGTTGGTTTAGCAGCTTGATGGATAAGAAGATGACGGAGACCAGAGGGGTCATGGGGAAGATTCGATTGTGACTGTTCCCCTCAATTACCTAAAACTCTGTGCTGGTAGATTGCAAAGCATCTAGTTAAAGGAAAAGTCAGGCAGTTTAATAAGATATATAGTTTTTCAATCAGTCACATACTTCATTTGAAGAGATGACAATCAATCTCGATTCTGTAAACCCAGTCGATACAGAGATAGGTCCAGGACATGCATGCCGGGTCAGCTGTTATTTAAGATAAACAAAATACCATTTACAATCCAAACACTATGTAGTTCATCCAGTTTTTATTTGATTTGATGGATGGCTTTCATTATCAGCACCTCATTTTCCCCCATTTTCAATATAACATATATATAGCAAACACAAAGTACACAGGCTTGACCAATCGGACGTTGGTCTCTGCAAACTATCATGACATCTCAACCTGGATTAATAGCATCAAATAATGAATGAAACCAATTGTAAAGAAAAAACCTGCACTTGAACAAACATGTTTGTGTTAAGAACGCCCTATAATGAATTAAAAATAAAAATGTTACGTGTATATTGATAATTCAACTTTGGTCCATGTCCCATCCGCTGTATGGATGTTGTATGGTTCATGAACTGTACTGCAGCCATCAACCGGGGGGCAATCAAGATGCTTTGACTTCACTTTTTAAGAGCTCTCACGTCGTCTATCTTAATATGCAGCGAATTTTGAACCATGTCCCATCCACTAACATGGAGCAGGCAGACTTTATGACCTGTACCGCAGATAGCCACCAGGTGTGGAGCCACATTGTCAACCATCCTAATAGACATAACCCCCCCCCCCCCCCCCTAGTCTCTGTTTAGTTTGACTCATTAATAAGTAACCTCCACTGGCCTCAAGTGCCCACACAAAACTGATGCAACTTTTGTCATTTATCAGCGTTAGTACAACTCACACACGAGCATTTGAAACTCTTTGAAACTCATCAGTGATGTGACCTGGTCACCTCACGCCCGCAGAAATTTAGGGGAATGACCGGCTGCAAATCCCTGGGCCGGGCATCCTTTGTGAGAAAAACCTGATCATTCTTTGAACCGAGATGATGTCATTTTACATCGAGAGACCTGAATTCAATGTGAAAAAAACTGGGAGAGGCAGTGGTTCCCACGCCCCCCCAGCCTTTTAATCTCTAATCCTCGCCATACAGGGCTGGATAGCGGGAGTGTGTGTGAGCTATAGTGTGGAAAGTGTATATATCTGCATCTGTGTTTGTCTGTAGGAGGAGGATGGTCCACAGAAACTAACATAGATTATGTTTCCTCAATCAAGTGATGAGGGGGTTTAACCACTGATGGCTCTTCATCTAATTTAGAATTTGCTTCATTTCAGGCCTCCACTGAACCGCTAAGTACATAAATGAATCGATGGAAATGAGCTCTGTCTGTAATAATCTCTCGGAGATGCAAATGCCATGTGGCTCTAAGTAGACGATTTCAAATAGTTCAATTGAATATTACTGAAAAGTTAATTATCCAGCAGATTAAAATAGAGACGAGTCAACAGAGAGAAACCATAGAAGGTTTATAGAGATGGACGACATGACGGCTCCCAGAAGTGAAGTCGCGGCGTCTCAATCAACCCCCATGTGGCTGGATACACAGCAGTATAGGTCATAAACCCTGTCTCCTCCGTGTTAGTGTATGGGACATGTGGCAGATCTAAAAACTTGAAATGTACCTGGAATAATTTGTGGTATTTATGTCGTTAAGGTAATTCTTTGGGCGATTTCTACGATAAAATGGGGGAAAATATCATAAGCTGCTTTCTGATCCACGGCTTCATCCTTGCAGTGCTTACACATAAACTCTGGGTCCAGATGATGTCCTCGGTGCAAGATGGCAGTTTTCATATCTGTGGATATTTGTGGATAGTGGGAGGAAGCTGGGAGGTGTCATTCATCTATATATACAGTGTTATGAGGCGAAATGAACTGGCTCGCTATTATTGATTGCTAGTCCAAGTCCTCGACGTTAGCGTCTTCTTAAATTTAATTCAGTCACTGCAGTGTATGCAGTTTACTGGTATTGCATGTCTCACTTACCAAGGTATTGGCAGGTTATCTGACTTTTTCAGCCAAACTTGCGACATCGTCCACCAGCGTTTCTATTTAACTGCACACACACATTTAAAGCAGACATTAAAAGAGATATCTTTATTATTATGACAATATTTCTCTTTTTATGATTTGTCTGTTCTGATCCAGATGTGCCCTGTGGCATTTTTAAAAGCCACAAGGATGATATGGAGTGTATGTACAACAGCCCTGACACCTCTGCTCTTTTTATGCTTTTTATTATATCTGGTGGATTAGAGGCATTGAGGCCAGGACATTCAGTGCATTTATATTTATGTAAAAAAACATCCTTGTGTCTCCTTCCAGGCAAATTACTGTTTCCAGCAAACGATCCAAAGACTCGTACCCGGCAGATGAACGAATCGTTGAACTCCCGACGTGTTTCGTTCATCTGCCCACAAAGTCCTCGGCCAACGTGTCGGCCACACAGAGCGGGCTCATTTCGCCGGTGACTGCGGTGCGGGCGGCGGACGGGAAAATCGCTCGCCGTAAAAGCAAGCCGAGCTCCGGGGCTGCGGGGCTCCAGAGCCCCCCGGTCACCTACATGCACATCTGCGAGATGGAGGTGTTCAGCTGTCCAGCATTGAGAGTTAGGAGTAGTAGGGCTGGATCATTACACTCCTGTGACCAATCCTGCATGAGACTGCGGTTAGGCCCGCCTTTCTCATTAGCATAAGGACACTGCAAATGAAAAGGAAATGTATCAGGGAAAATATAAATGTTAAAATATATTTAAGACATTTCTTTTGACATTTCTTTTGGTATTAACATATTTATTTCTGTATTAATTTATTTATTTCCTTTTTTATTTATTTATTTAATTCTGTATTTATTTATACATTTATTTATTTTTACTTAAGTCATGTATGGTCCTCCATAGGCCCGCCGCATCCGCGGACACAGAGCTTAAACTGCTGCTGATCCACTGACTATAACAACGCCGCATTCCTACACTTATAAAATGTAATTCAATGTGGAATAATCCAAGTATTCAGAATACGTTACTCAGATTAGTTAATGTAACGGAATACGTTACAGATTACATTTTTTGGCATGTATTCTGCATTCTGTAACAGAATACGTTTTGAAAGTATCCTTCCCAACACTGGAAATGTTACTGACTTGAGAGCAGTAAGACACCTATATTTTAAAAAAAAGTGCATGCCTTGTGTTTATACTTAAAATGATTTTGATTAAATTACTTAAATGAACACCGATTTGTTATTCTGGTTTTTGTAATGAGCAGTTAAATAAAAATGTGGGAAAGAATATTGTACAGTATCTAATATTGTGTTGGTCATATTTAAATCATTCATTACGTTTTTTTGGGGGGGAAAGAGAGGATAAAATAAAAGAATCGCATATTAAACCTTAATCGCAATATTTGGGGGGGGGGTTGCAATTAGATTATTTCCCCATATCGTTCAGCCCTATTCAAAACTGGTTTTGTTATTTTCACTTTACATTTACACTTACAGTTTAGTGCAGTGTAATTATTTCCCGTGATAATTAAATGCCAGTGTGACTATAAATGACAATTTAAAACCATACAAACTGTCATGTTTCAGTGTATATAATAGAGGAGGTTTTCTTAAAAAATATATGATCTGCCACACAAAAGCTGTCAGTCATGGCTGCTTTTTAACAGCGGTCCCGCGATAGGGAATGAGGAATCTGTTTCCTCTTCTGAGCCTATGGCGGTCACGTGGAAAATGATCCAAAGACTCGTACCCGGCAGATGAACGAATCGTTCACCTCACGACCGTGTCTTCGGATCAGTGATTCGTTCATCTGCCGGATACGAGTCTTTGGATCATTTTCCACGTGACCTGCAGCAGCCTATGCAACAGTCCCGATGCGTGGCCACGAGAAAATGAACGAATCACTCTTTGAGAGGACTCGTTACTCCCGAGTCCTTGAAACGATTCGTTCAAAACGAACGAATCGTTCACGAACGACACAACACTACTACGCACTTACACAAGCAAGCTAGCAAACTTAATACATGTTTGCTAGCTTGCTGTAACACTCTGAACTAACTCAAAAATAAAAATAAACCATAAAAGAATGAATCAACTCGACTAATATATCATGTATGAAACACATGACACATTTTAAACAATTTACAGATTACTTAAATCACAAACTTTACACATTAGTGGCGCGCTGTAAACGATACGTGCCGGTCTCAGCCAGATCTAGAACATTCTGGTGAAAACCGGGAGGATTAATACAATAGCCACTCGCGACCAACAGAGGGCGCCAAACACATGTGAAACACACAGTACAAAATCATTAATTAACAAAAACAGAAGGATTTCGAGCGGAATTAAATAATACTTTTAATACATGCTACACTCAGATAGATTTACTTCCACTTTAGGTCGCATTGAAACAAACAGATTCTTACACAGTGAGAATAATGGATGTTCACGGTTTCTGTTCTTGTACAAGTCTTTCAAGTGCAATGCTCCACATTAACATTTTATACTGCTGCTGTGAGAGCTACCTGATCTAATGGGGAGAGAGTGGTGATGGATCTCTAAAAGATCAAGGCCACTGGTCTGAATCAGCAAATGTAATGAGGATCAGTTTGTCCAAGAAAAACACAAACTAAAGAAACGACAACTTAACGTTGAGACGTCACTTCACACAATGGTATTCTTCAACTTGTGTATTGATCGTGAGTGTAATGGCAGTTACACAATTTCCCTTTGGATCAATCCTAAAATTTTCTGAGATCAATAAAGTACATATCTGTCTATCCATCTAAAGTTAAAGTTTGAGTAACTGTCCAGGAAATGAATGTAATCCAGTGTAATGTAATGAGTCAAGTTATTAAGACACGACTGTGTGTGTGTGTGTTTCTGCTAGATTCCCTGCAGTTCGCATTAGAGGGCATGATAACATCTATGATAGACTCGGTCGTTACCCCACTCCCCCTCTCAGCTTATTTCTCCCTCAGCAGATTGTGTATGGATACTAGTGATGTGCTGTATCACAGTAAAACCGAGGGGACACTGATACTTTGTGCAAAAGATTCATGTGATCAGAGAAAGGGGGAAAAAAGCAGGTTATTTCAAAGTATAGCTGCGTAATGACACTAAGATACAGACTTCTCTCTCTTAGACTCTAAAGCTCCTACAAGGAGTTTTTAACTGCTTATGAAACTGTCTCATTTAAATATGGCTGCTTCTATATGACCTACAACACCACACGAGACAATCAGGGAGAAGTTGGAATTTTATATAAAGCATTCTCAATAGTCTGATGTCGGGACGGATTACCCGCAGGATCAGAGCAACACTTTAGGATGTTTATGTAGAGGGAGAGGAAACTGAAGCGGGGGAAGCCAACTTTAAGCCCCTATGCATTAAGTGACTTGTCTCAGGTGGGATGTTCCATTTGCCCAAAGCAAGAGGAGGTAGGAAGTATGGATTTCTGGTTCTGTTAAATCAGTTCTAACATTGTTAGAAGATTGTTTTTACTGACAAATGGCTTCATATTTTATGTATCTTTATTCGTATACAAATATGTTGAGTATTTTGATGTTTGAAGCGTGTAAATATCTATCATTTAATTTGAGGATATTAATATAGTAAGCTTGATCCTATAGAACATGTGGTAATGGCATAAAGAAGCAATAACCATGCGTGTGATGATACAGGGTATTTTATTAACTGCATCGGGCTTGGGTCAGGTTCTAGTCAGGCTTGGTTAGTTTTCTCTCGGGCTCGAACGGGTTTGCACAGAAGAACGTGGCCCGGGGTGCACTCTACTGTCCACCCACTGCTGTTGATGTGGTCCACCCCAGATATTAGGCTCAAATGTGCATCAGCCACAGAATTTGCCTCCTCTTTTTGCTTTTAATCAGTGGTGATTTTAGCCTGAAATTTCTGGTGGGGCAATTTTGTATGACGTCATGTCACCATCACAAAAATAGAGGTAGCTGATTATTATAAGCAGTAGGCCTATATAGACCAGTAAGATATACTATGGGCTTCATTTTGAGTGCCAGCAGGGAGCAGAAATCCTATTTCAAATACAATTCACATGTTATAGCGCTCAGCACGACACAAATATGTTGTCTATAATACAGCATTAAAGTAAAATGATTGCAAAAGAGTAAAAAGATTCGACAGACACATAGCTTCACATCAACGTCATCATCAATACTCTGAATAAAGAGCTTTAGGAGACAGTCTTAAAATACAGATGTGACTTTAAATACTCACTGCAGAATAATAATCTGTGTAACGTAGTCAAGAAAAATGGGTTGGTGAGGGAAACAACTTTACATACCATTAGATATCTTACATGGTGGAGCTAATTCTCCAAACAAACTCATCCTCAACTCCATCAACTCTAACACTTTTCCCGGCTGGGTGGACCGGATCATGTCGGTTCATGTTGGGTCAATAACTCTGTACGGTCCCGTTAGCATCGCCAAACTAACAAGCCATGTACAGGTACCTGCTTATCACTAACACATAAATACAATACTTAACTTGACTCACCACAGACACGGGAGTGCAGACGTCTCTAGCTTCTCTGTCAGGAGAACAAACTGAAGATCAAACCGTGTTATTCATCCGATCTATGAGTGAAACCTCTCCACAGACTCGGGGAGTGTTCACAGGGATTAGCCTGTTAGCCTGTTAGCTCAGGTGGAGCCGAGCAGGCAACAGGCTCGGAGCTGGAGTCGAGTTGCTAGGCAGATTTGGTGGGCGGAGTTGGGGCACTTTCAGATGTGCCCCAGCTCCGCCCACTCTCCCAAAGTTAACTTCGGCCTGTGTGATTCACGCTCATTGGTGTTTCCATGGTAACGGTCTTAAGCTGTGGCAGTTGCCCCAGAGCAGAGACGGACGGCAAGAGAGAAGCTCACTTAACAGAGCAAACACACAGACAGAAACACACACAAATCAAATGACTCCAAAACAAGACTTTAATGCTTGTGAGTCAAGTTTATTCACACACACATTCACACTACTTTGCATATAAAATAAAATAAAATATATTTTGCCACAAAGTACAGATGTATTGAGCTTCTGCACAACAGGGCCAACTGGTGGGGCAGTGCCACTGCTTTTAATTATCCTAATTTTAATTTTTAAGTTTCAAAATTAAGGTTCAAGTTACAAGCTGCAGATGAGACCAAACCATGTTCGGTCTGTATGAGTGTGTGCTCCTGAGCCAGCAGGCACATTTGATGGAAGTTTATTAAAAGAAATGACCCAAAGTTCTTCCAGGCTGGTACTTGAAATGTCACTTCATGATAATCGGGGTCAAAGATAAAACAGGAGACAGAGATCAGGAGGCAGCGTGGACATTGGCACGGCAGGGAGGAGATTCTGGGTCAGACAGCTGAGCAGGATCAACCGGATAACCCTAAGGACCTGAAAAAAAGTGAAGAGGGCAGGACGGTGGAAAGCTGCTGGCTTATGTGTATTTTTCCAAGTGTTCAAAATATGGTGGCAGGGACCGAGATGAACTGTGATCAGATCTGCCCTTTGTCCCAGTAGAGGAAGCTGGATTTCCATTGATACAGAGCGTCCTCTTAGTATTCCACTCACACCAAGGTCGAGCAGGTGAGGTCCCATGTTCCTACAGTCACACCTGTGGCAGTGTCAGGCAAACCCATGTGAACGGGACCAGTGGGATTAACAGGGAGAAGGGGCACGACTGAGCCTTTCTATGCCTAATGGCCTGATAAATAATTAATCCCCGGTCTAACGATGAAATGGTCAAAACTAATGAGATTCCCACCAACCGCTATCTAATGAGCCTATTACCAATTCCACTCACTCCTTGTCTCTGCCACACAAATGGTAACATCAGCATATGTCATGTTCTTTGAAGCCAACACTTGAATATTAAACTTTTTGTCATGCACACACTGTTCCCGGCTAACCGCTGTTGAGGGAGAGGAAGTGATGACGGGCTACACATCTCCACTTCCTGTAACTATCCAGGTTGTGCCAGATGGAGTCATGGTATCAATAAAATCTATAACATTTTATATGTTCTTTATTGGGTCATGCAACGGATGGCAATGAAAACATAATCTCCTTGTCGGAGGTAATGAATCTTGAGGTGACATTGGCTTGTCAACTGCTCTTTCAGGGGTCAATTTTAAGATAAAATGATCCATTCGTCAATTAAAATAGTTTACATCTATTTTCATCTATTTACATATGTTTTAGATGGTGTTAGATCTATAGATGTACCATATAACAGTAGATACAATAAGATTTGTTATCAGCTGAACTAGAACTGGCACTGGAGACCTCCACCAGGGCCCAGCAGTCCCCTTATTAAACCACACAGAGTCACTGGATTCAGATTCTTAATGGGATCTGCACCAAATTGCACACACTTATAAACAAACAATCTAATAAACAAGAATGTAACTCAGTAGAGTGCAAACCTCCCCTAATTTCGATCAAGCTACATTAAGTTTTCGTAAGGTAAACAAATTTTTCACTGGAAAAATCAAAACGTTAAAGAAAGTTTATAGAAAAGTTGGAGTTTTGTGGTAATGCCTCCAGTAGGTCTTACGACACCCTGCTTTCAAACACCCACAAATGGACAGAGGTGGAAATATGACCTCCGAGGAAAAGTAAATAAGGGAGGCTTGTGCCAATTATCCGGCTGCATCCATGGGGACCACCGTTTCTCACTCGCAGCAGATTTGCAGTCTCTTTCCAAGTTGACCTTTTTCATTGCCCTCGCCCTTCGCCCTCCACAGGCTGACTTCACACAGACTAACACTCGTCAGTGGAGCGTTGGAAATCTGTGTTCAGCGAGTGCTTACACCAGAGCACAGGTGCGTGACATCATGTTTAGACAGCTGGAAGTCGACCGGCAGCGTTAGCATGTAGAGCCTCGGGCGCACATGATGATCTGATGACCTCATACATCACGGTATGCACACAGACCAAAACATATTATTTCTATAATGACCACCTGTCTGAACAATTTGATCTTTCAAATGAGACATGAGACATTGAGAGCCGCAGTTTATTTGAGTTATTAATTCTTGTTGACACTCAAATATGTATTACTCAACCTGACACCGAGTGAATATGTCATGATGATGGTGATTTTAAATTACCACCAGTCGTCTTCCACTCCCTGCTGCTTGAGTGCAGTGATCCATCATCTTGTCGGTCCAGCAGGTTTATGCTGGTCTCCACGTTCATTTGCTGAGATGAGAATTATTTTGTGAGATGCTCTGTGTTTAGTGTGTTTTATTTGTAACGTCCTGCAGGAAAAACCAAAACATGAAATCATTAATTTGAGAATAGCTGCCAGTTTTTAAAAACTAAAAAACATCACAGCACAAACAGGTTAACTAAATTAATGAATGCAGCTCTTTACACAGAGAAGAACAATCCATTCAAGGCTCCAGCTCGAGGTCAGCTTTTGACCAAAACCCTGTAGAATTCTAGTGAAACTTGAATATGAAAATGCCCATATTTGTCCACAAAAGTTTTATAATGTGTTTTTTCGGGAAGTTTGCCTTTCACACAACTTTCGTCCTTTTTCCACACACAGTGCAGTTACAAAAAATGGGCTTTATTTTAGCCTCATTTTGCCAAGTGACCCATATAAATTCCCATAATTTAAGTCGGTGCACAACAGTGTGATTTGCATCTTTTCCACAGGAAATACTCTGTGTAAACTGTCAGCCCCCCAAGGCTGTTAAAACACTACAGAAGTTCAGGTTCAGCACTTTAAGTTTCTGCATGACAACACAGAGAGGATCTGCAAACAACCTCATTTGGAAATAGATTTAAAACATGTCCCATCCCATGTTGGTGACTTGCTCTCATGCACACATTTTTGTCGGGTTCATAGTTTATTGAAATTAAACTTTCTGTCTGAGTGATTCGCTGCTGGGAAAAAGCCTCTCCCCTTCACCCACTGCATCCGGCATGGCCTCCCTGCTACACATTAGTCAGCCCTTTAATTAGTAAGAGCTGAAGTGCAGATAATTGGATACTGCATTTTGTGTTAAAAGGAGACATTCCTTCTATTAAAGCGAATTAAGTGATATAGTGACTGAGTGATTATTACCTAACACAGTATATAAGAGTGTGGTGTGTAAGGTGTGTGTCTGTGTGATTTAGATTTGTGTTGTGGGGACCTAAACTCACTTGAACATATTATAGGGACCTGTTTTCTTTATGGGAGGAAACGGCAAGTTCCCTTAGAGTTTAGGTTGGAGACCGACTTTAAGGTGAGGTTAAGTTAGGCAGTTAGTAATAGTGGTTAAGGTGAGAGTACGTTGTGTGTGTGTGTGTGTGTGTGTGTGTGTGTGTGTGTGTGTGTTGTCTTTGTATTGCTAATGTTTGGGGAACCTTAAATTAAGGTCACATTCAGGGACTTGTATTTCGTATGGGGTCTACGGAACAACAAAAGTCACGATGCAAGTTTTAAATCACAAAAAAAAACCTGAAGTTACAAATAGAGAAAGACACTGTCAACAGTTTTGATTTAGACTCAAAACTGTCAAAAGAGTTCATGGAGTTGGATGACGCATCAACAGAACTTGGTTTAATCTGTGAATTGACATCTTTACTGTATCTTCTGCACACAGAGGCGTAAGGATGTAAATTATGTTCTGGTGCAGTGCATAAAAGCAGGTGTGGGCAGGTCATATCTGATAGGGGGAACAAAACACAGCAGTGTCCCCAGTCATTTCAGCATGGCAGCATACTGCCTGGACGAGGTAGAGACCCACAGTGCACGGTGAATGTGTGTCATTTGCAGATTGCAGTCAATTACAGTATGTTGCTCATTAGTCGATTTATTACATTACTTTCACAGACACAAGCTGATTAATCTGTAATAACAGTTTTCCATTTGCAACAAGATTACTTAGTTTGTTGAAGCAGGAAAAAACAATTATCCTCATAACCATATCTAATATTAGAACCCAGCAGATAAAGCAAGGAAAATGTGTTCTCGTGAACATCTGTGTTTCTATTTACATTTCACATATATTAACTCTACCGCTGAATGTCAGAGAGGAAATAATGTGTTGTGAGTATTTTACAAAACTGAACAATCGTGGAAATTATGTTGTTTACGTGACAATAAATAGAAACTGACTTGCTCAGGAAATAACCTCTCCAAATGAAAAAGGCATGAGAGGTGAGAAAAAGGAAAAAAAAGAGGAAAATATGAAAAGGATAAGCAGCCTTCAATGTGTTTAACAAACCATAGAATTACATCAGAAGCTCTTGGTGTGACCGTGCTTTGGCACCTGAACGCCAAACAAAAATACATGTGGTGTTCTGCCACAAGACCAACAAACCCACTCCACAAACACAAGGCTGCTGGAACCGCATCAACAACCTGTTTGAATGTTCGATACCAAGTACTTTTCATTTTTATTTTCCACATATCAAGACATGCCACTGTGGTTAAAGCAACATTTTAGATGGTTATTTAGTTGGTCCTCTTCATCCATAAGGCATCAATGAGCTACCTCCAACTGGGCCTGTGCCGGGCTACGTGTCAGACCCATCTGTCCCAGCTTGGCCATCAAATTTTGCTGCCATGTTTTTTTGGGCCGGCTTCTTTTTGTTTTCCAGGTATCATCCATTTTATGTGGACGCTGAACTCTTGCACTCTGGCTCTTAGTCTTCTTTTAAAGTTCTTGATTTCAGATTTCATGGTACATATGAGGAATAGCATTTATTTCCAGGTGGCACGTTGATGCAGGTGTTAGCAGTGTTGACTGGACTTTGGTAATGATAATCAGGCTGTGCTATGTTATAAACTTGCTACATGGTATGTGTCTGTAATCGGGGAAACTGAATGTCTGTCAGATTTTGGTTGAGCTTGGTTAGTTTTTTTCTGAGATGGATGGGTAGGGACAGGTAATTGCAGCCCGAGCCACATTCCAGCTTAGATTAGTTGGAGACTCTTAATTGCAGAATAGTTTTTTTTGTCTTTTGCCTGTCAGCCCTCCCATAGTTCTGGCAGGTTGTCCAGGGCGTACCCCTCCTCCCGCCAGGTTATAGCTGCAGTTTGTTCAGCCCTGTGCAGCCATCAAAGGACAAGCAGTTTATATAATGGATGAATAGACACTGGCTCGTTTAAGAGATGGACGAGAAGATTGACACTTGGCAGATAAACGCACTCAGTTCATTTATCTTTGCACAAAGCCTGGAAATGGCTTCAGTCCAGACAGTTTCCCTGAGGCTCTCTACTTAACAAGTTATATATTGTTTGTCGAATTCATTGCAAAAAGCAAAAGGTGCTAAAACAATAGCACATTAATCTTATTGCCAGGAACAGTTGTCAGGTAACCAATGAGACATTACTGATCCTGGCCAAGAAATAGTCAGACAAAAACTGTAAATCAAATGAAACGAAAATTAGGATCAAGTCAACCTGGTACATCCTTTTTCCAGGCTTCATTCTCAAGCTAAAATATCTGGCAGCCTTGTAGCACCGTCCAACTCTCTGCAGCAAAAGAAATTAACACATTTTCTACAAAACCAGTTTATTCATTTAAGGATATGGAGCTAAAAAGGTCAAACAAATAAAAAGTAAATTGAAGTATAACCAGATTAGAACACGCTCATATTGTGTGTGAAATATTGCACAACAAATAACGCCTTTTTCTTCATTAAGATCTATGCAAGTGTTTCCAATTGTTGCCACCAATCTGAATTCATGGGCAATTGGGGAAGATGTTGAAAATCTAATTTGTTCATTTGTAGAGTAGGTTTTGCATAAAATAACAAAATTCACATTCATAGATCCGTCTCAACACTCACACACTCGTATCATCTAGAGGTCTCAAGTGTTGGTTTGTTTTTGGATACAATTTCCATCTACTGGCGTCACAGTTGGACGCTCAACCTCTTTGACAGTTGGACGTTCAACTCCTCCTTCCACCAACTACATCATCACTTTCCGCCCCGCTGCATGAAGGTACTTCCTGCACTGGCACTGACTGCTGGCACTGGACAAAAATTGTGTGCTTCTGAATCATCCAATACAAATGTATAATTCCTGGGGATACCTGGCTCACTTCACTGTCCGCGTCACACAACACTATCATCCCCTCTGTGTCAAGTTTGCATCCAGGACAAACACCCAGGTTATTTTACGCGGTGCACAGTGTTGTAAAGACGATGTTGTCGTGTGTGTGTGGTTAAATTCATCCTCTGTTGCGTCAGTGGATCCTGTTATTTTATTATTTCAGCAGGATGAAGGAACAAGGAGTAGTTCCACTTTCTGTTTCAATTTCAACGCAATCAACTGACCATGTTTCCAAGTGTCCTGTCCTAAAGTATAACAGCTGCAGCAGTTACCTCAAACTTCCAATTTGTATCTGTGAAGACTCGGGAAGTGCAACGTCGACTGTGAAGTTTTTACAAAAGCTGTTTTCAGAAAAGATCCATGGGTAAAATCCGAAAGAATTGGCTGCAGAGTTTACCGAGAGTTTTTGCCTTTCACACATGCACAACACAGAGGTGTTCTGCACAGGCACGTTCACAACAGGGCAGAGCCAGAAAGTTACGCATTAACTCAGCTGTGTCAGCCAGACACCAGCATTAACTTTTATAACCACAATCTTTTTAGACGTCATTTTCTTGTGTGTCTTCTACGTCTATGACACTGCTTTTTTCACTAGGACATAATTGTTTAGAAGTGTTAGAGGCGCCACCAACCACTTCTAGTTTGTGTAGAAAATGTCGCCTTTTGCTGTCGATTCACCTGGTTTTGTAAGGAATTGTCCAGACTAGCCGCTAGGCAGTGTTGTGCATGAACGCACGCAAGTGAACGCGTTCATTGAACACGTTCATTGAACACGTTCACTTTTGTGAGAACGATGAACTGAACGCACCTCAATGACAAATAATGATTTTGAACGGTGAACACGTTCATATTTCAGTGTCCTCGCTTATAGACGACAGGAAACTTCTCTCTTTGTGTAACTTTATTAAAGTCCAGTGAACACGACACACTTCTTGTTGTAACTCCGACACTCCTGTCATCCACTACTGTGTTCTTCAATCCCCTTCCTCATTCACCCTTGACATGCCAACTCATCAGCCAATGAGAGCCTGTCATGCCAGGTAACTCTCCAGCCATTGGTCTAAAACTGTCTCTTGCCCCAACCCGACTGGTTCACTGACCCTCTGGAAATCCCAATACATATTGACATGGCGTAGTTAGCTGAACATAAGTCATAACAGACACATAGCAGTCATAAACCAACTACCAGTTACAATATTATCTGAGGTCAAGCTAAAACGTTACGGAATGTTTTCCTTCCCCTGAGGAGAGACGCTGTCTAAATCGAATGCTTTCACCATGTCGTTGCTCAGTGCCCGTAAAATGTCTGCGATGTAGCCTAACCTGAACCGAGTAACTCGACTTCGCACTATCTATGTTACCCATGATTCATCGCACACACACATGCACACCAAACAAGCAACGTATTCCAAGTGTTTTCTTCTCTGGCCAGTGTCTCGGCTCCGAGCCGTAGTCTGGAGTTCGGCTCACGGGTTATCTTGGCTCGCTGTCTGGCCGGTAACCAGCCGTCCGGACCGCTCCTTGAAGAAGGAGGAGCAACACTCGCATCACCTCTAGGTGGTCCGTCACTTCTCATTATAAACACACTTTTAACTTCTCTTCCCATAATACCCTGGTGCACTACGTCACACACTACAAACTTTCCTTAAAGGGGCAGGCCCTACCTGCATCACAACAGCTCTGGCATCTTACAAAAATGGCTCACTTTGCACCTTAAACTATGAAATGAACTGAACTATGAACTAGTTCAGAATTTAAATGGTGAACTATGAACGTGAATTATTCATATTTACTTGTGTGAACTGAACTTTGAACTAGTTCATGAGAGGTGTGAACTTGCACAACACTGCCGCTAGGTATGTACTATGCAAAAGTGGGGCTTTGTTACATCTAGGGATGAGCGAGTACAGCATTATCTGTATCTGTATCTGTATCTGTTAACCATATGAATTATATGTATCCGTATCCGTACTCGGAGTGGGCGGGGCCTAACCCGGAAGTGGGTGTGATTTAACCCGGGAGTGTGTGTGTGAGTGAGCGTATGAGTGAGAGAGAGAGAGAGAGGGGGAGTGTGTGTGTGTGTGTGTGTAGCTTAATTTGTAATATTTTTTATACCACTACTACCTAGAATGTGTCAGACACTCAGTGCGTGAAGTAAAATAAAACTGGTTAGAGCCAACTGATGGTTTAAAAAAAAAAAAAAAACTCCAACGACCGGCAGCGAGAGAGAGGGAGAGAGAGAGAGAGAGAGAGAGAGAGAGTAGCCAGACGCTAGAGAGTAGTCAGACAATCAATGCGTGAAGTAAAAAAAAAAAAAAAATCTCCGACAGGCAGAGACGCAACGCGAGTCGCTTTCTACCAGCACCACGTCTGAACGAACCCACGTTTAACAGAACTCTACTGGTTAATAAGTAAGTACAAACTGAAATAAAAACAAACTTAAAGACCCGCGAACCTAAGTGACTGAGAGACAGAGAGCTGTTCTGTGAGTGAGTGAGCAGAGCGGTGTGTGAAGGGGAGGAGCGCTGTGACGCTGTGTGAGGATTTTCATTCAGTCCGAGCACGAGTATTATACGAGTAATACGAGTCAATATCTGGCAGAAGTGCTTTATCCGTACCGGATACACGTTTCAGCCGAGTATCCGGCTCATCTCTAGTTACATCCCAATTGTGGTTTAGAATCGGCCACACCACTGAATTCACACTCCTCAGGAATCAGGAGCTCCCTTTACCACAAACTTTGTAGACCTTTTCCATTACGAGGAACTCATACAATACGCTATGGGGAAAGAAACAACGTTATGTGTCTCCGTTAACAAAAATATCCAGTAAACAGCACGTATTTTCCCATGAATAGATGACTTATACATTTCACACCGAGACCAGCAGCTTTAATCTTTAAGATACAGTGAGCTTATGAACGCCTTCTCATCCAAAATGCAACCTTGATGGTGCCAGTCACCTCCTCCATCATTTTCAGTTCATCCTTTGTCGAGCTGTACCCACTGTGACATCTCTCCCCTGCCTATTTATTGGCGTTAGAAGGGAATGTAAACTTACTGCTGTACTCTGCTTTTAGTGTTACATATATCACAGAAGAGTTTATGTTCAAGGCTTTTTATTCCAATGCTGTAACCGAGTTACACAAATGTGTGTGTGTGTGTGTGTGTGTTAGGATTGAAAAATTTAACAATTTCAACACCACAACGTTAAATGATGATAAAATGCGTTCGATGATATGCCCCACAGGCATTACATTAGGCAGGTGTCTGATGCCATTGGAAAATCTAACTGGGAGTTCTCAGCCTTAGTAAATCATTAATGACTAAAAGTCTGAGGTGATTGCCTCGTCGTAATGCTTGATTGACGCAGCCCCAGTCTGGTTGATGGTTGGATATTAAGAGGACTTGCCTCGTGCCACATCATTTCTGCGGCTTCCCAGAAGGGACCACGCAGTCATGAACCTGCACTGGCCTGAGAAATCACCCAAGCTGTTAAATCGCCCTCTCGACAGCTCGGACCGCAATCATTTCACACCTTGGTATAAAAGTCTGAGAAGCATAAATCATGTTAGAGCTGAGGCTGAAGATTTCTGAAAGTAAGATGGTGGCTCTTTACGATTTGAGCTGACTGCCTCTCATTATGATCATGATCTCATTTAGAGATGGCTATAACCCTTTTATGAGAATTATTTGGCATTTTCTATCATTGGTGTTCTGTTTGCTTCAGTTATACTCTTTGATAAACACATACCTTCACCAAAGAGTTTATGTTTTCACCCTGCCTACTTGTTTGTTTTCCCAGAGAATAATTCATAGATATTGATATAAAACTTGTCAACGGGACTGATATCTATGAGTGTGTGCAATTTACTGTAGACTAAAATATAAATTCAGATCTAGTGTGGTTCCATAAGGGGACTTAGCATAGGTGTGTACGCTGCGCAGTGCAGTTGTACTTTGTTGGTTGGCTTTGAAAAACTGCTGAGTGTATTTCCACAAAACTTGGTGGAAGGATGGCATAAGGGGCCAAGAGAGAAGCCGTTAAATTTTGACAAACGCAGATCCAGGCATTCTTTGACATTATCAGCTGTTCCCCAGGGAATAATTCATGGATCATGATGAAAAAGAATCAGGGATATTTAGGGGAACTGGTTTTGCTGCAGCTTGATTGAATTTAACGGGACAGTTGGACCTTGGCAGAGGTTCATAGAGTTTGTCGATTTATGTGAGCATACGTATGAGCCAGTGGGGATTACAATATGCTGCAGGATTTGAACTACCAGCTTTTTAACAGCTGCTTTCCAAGCTTACAGGACTGAAGGGCTTCATTTCTACTGAATTTTTCCTTTGATGGCTACGTTTCATGCATCTGGAACAATTTTAGTCTTACCTATCATCTAGCAGCTTTTAGTCACTCACAAAATAAAGATAACAACTCAACTTCATTCGATAAATATCATTACTTGATATTTTCCTTTTATTCTTCACACATTTGATATTAAGATGCAGATGCATTTATTAGTCCCAAACACATGCACAGACATTCAAAGGCACACTCATGCAGGTAGGGAAATTTAACTTCTGCTTTTGACCCATCTGGTGCAGGAAACACAGAGCAGTGAGCGACCATGTTCGGCGCCAGGTGGGATTGCACATGATGATAAAGTCTTACCTCCGACTGTGGAGACAGCTCGGCTGAAAATGAACGCTGGCAGTGTTTTTTATGTTTTCCATTAGTGTGCATATCAGCTCCTCCTTTGCTGTGAAGCACTTTGTAAAGTTTTGTAACAACACTTGTGATTCTACCGTCGGAATGCATATAGGCCTATAAATGAACAGCCTTGCGTAATAGTGTCTGGTAATGAAAGTCACTTTGGCCACTTTACTGAGAACCTCACCCATTTGGTACAATTGGCAAATGCACATCAATGCTGCTTTTTCATGGCATTTAATTCGCCTTTGGGTCCAATAACATTAAAACATGCAGTTGATGAATTGAGCAATAGAAGTGAGTTGTTCAGTTCAAGATGCAATTCCTTTTCCTAGAGTAGATATACTAAAAAAACTGCTGCATTTAGTGGGCTTTCACACCTTAGACCAAACCTTATTAGGAGCGGTGAAAGGTGCCTCAGACCAAACTCCAACTAAGTCTCACTCCGGGTCAATGAATGAATAATGGGTTAGTTCAGACATTCAGCATTTGGAGCCCTTGCTGGAAATACAACTTTCTTTCTATTCACATTACCCAAAATTGTTAGTAAATACAATCGACGAATTGACAACCTGATGCACGTCCTTCTACAAACCAATCAATGTCAAATAGAGGTAGAAGCAGCCAACAGAGGTGATGACGACTGGATGTATGCATGTTATACAATATTCTATATATATGCTCCCTATATTGCAATGTGAAAAACCAAAACTAGCCAATCATATGTGACAAAGACAATGAACCTTGGTTGAAATTTTTTTTTAAGAGATTTTGATTTTATTGTTCTTTAAGTTGGACAAGTGAAACATGTATTGTCTTTCAAGTGAGGACAACTTCTCAACATTAGTCTTACGTGTAAAAGCCACAACCATAATCCAATAAGTGTTAAAAACTAGATGATAGATCTTTAGAAGTGTCCCTGGCAGCTTGGAAAACTATAGCTCGATCACGCTTTGATCTACTGAGATAAAAGCTCTTGGAAGACCTTTGAATCCAGCACACCAGGGCACAAAACTGAAGCCAAGTTTTTTTCTGTCCTGGGCTGAACTCTTGCCTGCTGTATGCACATGCATGCCCACACACACACACACACACACACACACACACACACACACACACACACACACACGCACACTTGAACACAAGGGCATCCCGTCAGAAGTAGATCCATACCGAGTCCCGTGCCAGATCCCTGGAGCAACTAGATATCTTGTGCCCAGAATTTGTTTGAATATATTAGCAAGTTTATTTGGCTCAGCTGAATGTGAAACACAACTCTGACACAATTGCAAATTATTCATTAATGTGATAAATCGTGTGGCTCCATATTCAACAGAAACAATAAATGATGGAAACAATGCCCAATTCTGCAGAGAGAGATGAGCTCAACATATTGTCCTGTTGGTGAATTCATTGGGACTGCAGTTATTCTTCTTATACACTGATATAACCCTGTTGTACGTGAGATTTACACACTGTGCGACAAATTCAGCAAATTTTAGACCTGTAGGTTTCATTGATAATGATGTCACTCTATGCCCCTGGCATGGTCACCAAAATAAAGGATGTAAAACGCTCATTGTCAGCATTGGCCAAACACGGTCTTGCACACGTGACCACTATTTACACACTTACCTTACAGTTCCCTGTCCCTGCAGGTTGCCCTTGTATAGATCCTCATGCTTAAAAGACAGCTAGCATGCTCTGGTCGAGTACAATATTTCCCTGACAGAGTCATCGCTCTGCTGATTCATAGCATATCTGACTTTGGGAAGGATAAGTGGTTGTTACGATTGTGACAGCGTGAGGTGAAATATGGACCGGGGGGGGGGGGGGGGGGGGTTAATTCAGGGGCTACATTACATGTGAAGCACAGAAATTGCTGACTGTGATGGACAGGGCGGGTGAGCAGCTGCAATACGATCATGTGTTGACCTTGACTTACAGAAGGTATGACATGTCAGAGCATGTAGCCGTCTCTTTGCCTCGGCTCCGCAAACAGGGGCCGAAATCAAGGCTCCATTGCTTTTGGCCTTAAATTGTATAGTTCAGTTAGACAGACTGAAACACCCTTCAACAGGTGATAGGAGTGGAGACAGCTCCAAATCACACGTGGAAGTGCCCTTGAGGAACCTCCTGTGGTGATGATGGAAAGATTGCTTGACTTTGGGGCACTTTCCTTCGGTGATATGTGCAGGTATGAGTACGAGGTGTATTTACTCTCAAGGTGGAGCTGACAGAGTGAAACTGAAACTGAACAGAAGAAGTTGATTGACTCCGCCACGGAGGTCGTTTTCACCTCTGTCTGTCGGTTTGTTCATCAGCAGAATAACACAAAAACTACTGAAAGGATTCCCATGAAACTTTTTGGTCAGATGGGACACTTAACACACAAAACCCCCATTAAATTTGGACTGGATCCGGTCTTTTATTCTTGAATATTATGGAATAGGGCAATTTTCATGATATTTTCACGGATTCCCCCAGGAAATAATTCACGGATCTTGATGAATAAATCATGCAGAGGACTAGGAGTCTATGAGTGTGCGGTTCTAGGGTTTTACTGTATTTTACCATTCTGAGACAATTAGCTTTGTGGCTCAGGAGGAAACCGGACCAGGAGGTTGGTAGTTCGATCCCGATCTCCCCAATACCGCATGCCAAAGTGTCCTTGGGCACTATGCTGTACTCCAAATTGCCCCTGACAGCTTTGCCGGAGCTGTATAAGTCATCTCTGATGGAGAAAGACATATATGCACTGTATGAATGGGTAAATGGCTTTGACTTGTCATAACGAAAAGCTGCCATATAAATAAAGAGCATTTACATTTTTCGGTTTAACAGTGAATACAGGGTAGAATACAGGTTTTTATCATTTCAAGATATCAATACACTGTAAGCCTGTCTACAGCCACGGTTTTACAAGTAAAATGTGTAAAATGAACAGTATCATTTCCACTCATCAAAGTCAACTCATAATTTTGAGTCTGACCCAACATACCAGCATAAATTCAATTTTACTCATCAAGCACCAGAGGAATTATGGTATGTCTCTGCCGTTCAGTGCTCCTGCCGTGAAGCTAGAGAATGACCTCTCAGAATTAAACTATTTCATTCCTCAAGTGACGTTACTGCACATAATTGCCCGAGACACATTTCACAGTTTATGAGCTCATTATATTTTTGTCTTTTATCTACATCTACGGGAGCCGGTTGCTGGTGCACACTGCGCAGGCAAATGCTGAAGGTAACACACCACCGCCTGGGAGAATGAATAGGTAGATAAACAAATCCTTCAAATACTGAACATGAATAAATTCACAAAGTTTTCTTGTGACTGCAAAACTTTAATTTGTACTTGTATGTACAGAATCAAACAAAGAAATATATTAATGTTCAGGTATTTTACTTCTTTGTGTTTCTTTGAAGCCAATTGTTACGTAGCAACTGCAAAGGGATGAATGTGCACGTTCCTCCAGATGATTGAAAAGCATAATTGGGACAAAATACAAAGGAAATGTTTGTATATCTTAAGTAAATGCAACTAGGTCATTTTTGTGTTAATTACAGTCGCTACATTCTTTATATTATTTTTGTGAACTATGATTTAACTGGGACACTTCCACACCGACTTTTTGTTTTAAGTCCAGAGGCCTGTGACTGCAGAAAACCCTCTGATACGCCCACCTGCCCTGTCTCTGGTATAAGTTCAAATGCCATTGTGTGACTGTGACTCTGAACACCGTTCTACACCTATCAATCTTAATTCAAACAGAGAAATTTATACTTTTTATGAAGCAGTTCTCATCTCGACACAGAGACCATCAAGTTACTATTTTAACTTGCCAATTAATGAACCTGACAAACACACATTGACGGCAAAGCCCAAGGGAGATGAGGGCGTGCTCTTAATTTTGAATATTAACAGTTGTGATTCAAGTGGATCCAAAGCTGAGCGATGTGAAAGTACATGGGGGCTTTCTGCTGCTGGGAGCATCAGCGAAAGTTTCTCATGACTTTGACAAGTTGCATTATGAGATCTTCT
Source organism: Platichthys flesus (assembly GCF_949316205.1). NCBI lineage: Eukaryota > Metazoa > Chordata > Actinopteri > Pleuronectiformes > Pleuronectidae > Platichthys > Platichthys flesus. Next base: position 22,714,827 of record NC_084949.1, read on the forward strand.
GTGTCGTGTCTCGCACCGAATGGAGAGAACACATGGGAGGTTTGATGAAAGAGGTGTGGAACCGAACAGGTTTTGCAGAAACCCCACCGAAGGGTCTTCAGTGAGCAGACGGCTGCGAGCTTCAAAGACAGTTTTTGCATCCACCAGCTCATGGCTGAGGAAGCACTTCGCTTCGGCAGACTCCTGAAACTACCGTTGAGGAGTGCTCATTAAACGTTTGCATAATTTTTACTCCACATGGAGGCACAGCAGTCGTGTCCTTTTTGTGGTTAATAAAGCAGTTTAATGACTAAGTACTGCTCCTTCAGTTTCCACTCAACCTCCTGTCAAATGCAGCAAACCAGATTTTTTTTTAAACATTTGTAATTATTTGACGATCAGCACCAATCTGCGGTTCTGTGAGGGAATGTTCCCCCGGCTGCAGGTTGTTTAGCTGAAGAGTCTCCACATGTCACACAAACCCTAAAGGTGTTAGTTCACCATCTGGTTGTTGGATGGACAGCTGTTAAAGACATTGATGTGCTCAAGCTGTTATTAAAAGTAATTTGTGTGAAGGCCATATATCTGACCCAAACTGTTCCTGTCTCCCCCTCCTATCTTTATTGTTTAGAGTTTCAGCTCTAATGCTTCTACACGACTCAGGCACAGAGACAAGCTAACATTTTTAATCCCAAAATACCAAAGTGCTGTAGCCATAGCAGCCAAGGTTATAAGAATATGATAACTGAGCCCCCCCGGTCGAGAGAGCGACCCGGCATAACGCTGGTTCCTTTCAGGGTCAGGAGGTTTACATGAAATATGGCGACGCCTGCGAGCTAGTTCTGGCAGGCAACTCGAGCTGCGCTGCGCCAATCATGTGACATACCTCATGTGACATACCTCAATCTCCACAACCATCTATAATACACACCCACCTTGTCAGGTGGTCTATTTAACCAGAGAGACATTTCCCATCAACCCCTCTTGCTCGCACTGCTGCTGCAGTATTGCTACCTATTGCTTCAGTCCCTCCACCCCCCCAGCATCCACCTGTAGGCCCAGCATCCACCTGTAGGCTCCAACGGGGGATTACAATTATTTGCTCATCACTCCCATCATTCCTGTGTAATCATATGGGGGAGTGATTAAGTTGGAGTCTAGACGCCAAACACTACATCTGTTGTAATAAATATATTACATGATCGAACGTGAGTTGTCTGACAGAACTTCCCTTAGGTACAGCATGAATTTTTAAATGTGACTTGGGTGAACCTGATTTATTGTTCAGTATTTGACACCAATGGATGGATAGGTGTGTAAGGTATTTATATATTTTTTAAGGAAACCCACCCTGCAAAATTTTCAGACAGGCCATTGGCACCTGTCGCTCTGTGGACTGCTTGAGGGTCCTCTTCTCTTCTTGCGTGAGCAGCCCACGGATTCAAACCAGATTTCCATCACACACACAACTGAGCACTAAGACCTCAGAATTGTTGTCAGGGTCCTTGAGGTGCCACCACACATTAATTCAGCCGAGCTGGAGTTAAAAAGTTGGCTGCTCGTATCACTGTGCTCTGGGCTCAGACATGGCACAGAAGGGGAAGCCATCATCAGAAGCCGATGGCTGATAGCTTGTGTTTGGCCTCTGTTCTGTTTGAGCAGCAACTCAGGTGTGTGTGTGAGCCTGGAGCTGTTGTTTCAAACCAGTGGGAGTGTAAATCTTAAATCTGTAGAGAGGATAACTTGAAATTGGATATTCTGCATGTGGTTTCAGCTTTAGCATGATTATTTTGTACGCTTCGTCTTTGCTGATGTTAAGGTGGCAAGCTTTAAAAGTTATTGTGCATATTTTTCTATTTAAACTTTAGTCAATAAAGTGAGTGTCTCTTTTAATTTTCCATCCTCTGTTAAAGTGAAATGTTTAACAAATTAAATCACATAGTCCAGTCCATGCATCCTACACAGTATCCAGGTGCCTTTTTCCTATTGCTTTGTTCTCGAGTTCCTCCTTGAGACCCTCCCTGAGATGTCCCCCCATCAGATGGGATGTACGATCCCTCCATTGTCCTCTGACTCTGTCGTGGATTCTCGCCCCGGTTGGACGTGCTTGGAATACCCTGCCACGAGGACATGTACGGACAACCTAATCACAAACTGCCTAAACTTCTTTCAGCACAAAGCTGTAGCTCCTTTCAGAAATCCAAACTTCAAATTTAATTCAGGATCAGAGCTCATGGCCACATGCCTGGATTGGAATTGAAATCTACTGGTAATTTGTTCACACAAAGGTTTGGGTTAATATTCAGGAGGTCAGCTTCTCTCCCTGCCATTATCTAACTCCGTCTAATCGAGGCAATCATCACGCGTATCCTCATCGTCGATGAAAATTGATGTGAGTTCGTTGCACAGAGATTCGCTCCAGACGATCTGCAGCTGCTCTGGATCGACTTTGTGTCAGCTCCAGCCAATGGAAAATACAAACGACCGAGCCACCAGTGGAAACAGCCCAGTTGGGAGAGTTCGAACACCAAGTGCCACAATCCTCCAAATTTGGAGAATCTGCTCTAAACAAATTATCAGTGAATCAGTAAAGATTTTTAAACTTGAATAATTTGTTCATCAAGATGTCATGAGTGATGTAAAGAGTTCCCCTTTATTTTTTGGAGCAGTGTGTTTTAAAACAGTTTAGTTTTTTTCTAACTTCCAAATGATCTATGATATAACTTGATACTTTCTATTTATTTATTTTAGTTTTATGTAACAAAATCACGAGCTAGGTTTTAAATAAATGAGATACATTTTGAAGCCTGTGTCTCTGGAAAAACATTTATATTCCATTTAGTTGTCGCTGAGTTACATTATCAAGTCAAATTGGAGAAAGTGTTTTTCTCAGTTTTCTGGGGGCGTATTGTTCGTTGCACCTGTTTCCAAACTCTCTTTCCCTTTAAACTTCACTCTATGTGGAGCCCAGGTTACAGTGACAGTGCTGACTCAGTTAATTATGCATCATATGCAATGATGACTCAGTACCTGATTGTTTAATAAGCATTTTCTGAGTTCAGACAGCACCTTGCTAATTAGTTGTTTTTTATATCACAATGACAATTAGAGACACTACTCCATTACCTCTGAGGAGTTTCCATATAAAGATAGTGATGAGTCATACTTTGACATAAATCATATGTCTGCCATTGGCTGACATGCAAACTTTTATTATGCTTTCTCATTTAGTCTCGCATTCTGTAAATCTCGGTTTCTCCATAAGAGCCAACGAGCGGGAGAGGCTGCGCCCACACGGAGGCGTTCAGCCGCCGCTCGCTGACAGCAGAACAGATTGATTTGATGTGAAGTCGGCTCAGATCACGATGAAACAGATGTGTTATTTGATCCCAGCATGATGTCGCGAAAACAGCGTTTCTGTAACGCAACATATTTGGTCGACATCAGCGCCACGTGAGCGTAGAACAATTTGTCTCTTGTCATAGTCGCGAAAAATTACATCTGGTGTATGGATCATGTTATGAATATTCCCAACAGGTTTTCTGCTGCTGCCTTTTCATTTCCCTCTCTTTAATGACAGATATGTAAGAGTGGCAAACCTACCGTTTCCCTGCAGCTGCACATTGCTTCACCAGGAGAAAAAGTTCTGCCGATGCAAATTCTTCAATTAAATTGCAATAACAGTAATATCGGTTGCATCCGTGCGGTAGCAGCTTCCAGTGAAGTCGGTCCAACTTTTAATTAAAAAACTGCCTGCAACTATTACCTGATACCTGTACAGTATGTAATCATTTGCCCCCGTGCCATTACAATTATGGCTTCCTAATGGAAACCCTATTTAATAACATACACAAGTAACCTCCCAGACTCCATTTAGTGTTTTTTTTTAATAGCATGCATAACTCCCAGAGGAGCCGAGGAGCCGCGGCAGGAACGGAATTCGAGAATCTAATCTATGGCGTCCGTGGTTGAGAGAATGCTCAGTTGTAAGAGCACGTCCTCCAAAAAACAAATGGCCAGGAGAGATCGGTTTGAGGTTTTTCAGAATAAAAAGCTTTGTGTTCTTCCTAAAGCCCCCCCCCCTTTGAAATGCTGCTTGGGTCAGTCGGCAGGGTGGCCGCGTTGTTTTGCTGACACAGTTCCTCATTAGAACCAGCTGCTGATTGAAAACAAGCCCGTCTCACGTCGCCCCCCCCCCCCGCGCATTCCCTCACTCCCGTCTCTTCTTCCTCGCTCCGTCCTTCCCTGTGCTGTCGGCTCAACATCGAAGGGCCCAATTTGCATAGAGCGAGAAGGGCGTAGCGAGTGCCAGCCCTGTTTAGCTCGTCGGTGTTCCGGTCGTGCCTAATGGCTGCTGACAGATGAAGGGGAAACCGCTCCAGCACCCAAACCTCTTCTTTTTCAAACTGGCATGAAAAGAGATAATTCTCCCTTGAGTGAGAGTGAACATCTTCACAACAAATCTACAAGTATATGCACATAATAATCAGGCGTCGAATGGGAACGATAACACAAACACTTCACTCGCAGTTTAGGATTTTGCGACGAGCTCCCCTGCCGTATAATTTAATTTTTGTATTATTACCGCTTTCATTATCTCGCCGTTTGCTATTATGTGCAATCTTCCACTTGGATCAGGAGCGAGATGACTCAGCACAGATCCTTGTGATGATAACAAGTTATTATTAACTGACATCACAAGGACCTGACTGTGTTCATGTGTGTGTTTGTCTACATGTCTGAGGATGTACCCGAGCATCTCTTTACAAGGGCTGATGTATGCATGTTTGTTATGCATCATTGCCCTAGCTCACCTGTAATGAGATTACAGGTTCCATTTCCACGGCGGTGCCAAGACTGGCAGCGGCGGTGACCTTGAAACGTCAGGTGTCAGCGCGCACGATGTAAAGACGAGAGGGAAGATGTGCAAACGGACGGGTGTTACATTTAAAACAACTTAGGTGTTAAACACAGAGTAGGTGTTTTTTTTTGTGTTCTTTAAATGCAGCTTAGAGGGAGTTTGATGACACTGCGCTAACCTGGAGGGAGGGCCGGTGGTTCAATCCCCATTTCCTCTACAGCGAAACCCTGTGTGCCAAATAGTAAATTTGAGAAAGTGTGAATGACAGAGCGATGCTGGATGGATGTGACTCATAATCTTAAGTAGCTTGAGCGTCCACCAGTTATGTGCCGCCTCATATAAGAAAAAAATGCATGACATTACATTACATTAAAGGACACATCACAGTCTCCTTTGATGCATTTACCCTGAGACCTTCTGCTCCTATGGATCGACTGTTAATGGTAGTTGTAGCATCTGAATATGTGAGTTTGTCAATGACGTTGTTTTATGTTTAAAAAATTGTTTTAGTTTTTTTGGATAATCAATACAATTATACAATTACACATCACAAATCTAATGGTTATACCCCTACCTACCCCCCACCAGCCTACCCCATGCAGCAGAAGTACATACATTAGGAGACTTTAGAACGTATATATATATATATATATATATATATATATATGTACATAGGAATATTGGATTATTACAAAGACAAAGCAAAGAAGACAAAGCAAAGAAAAGAAAGAGAGAGGAAAGTAAAATAAAAAAAAAAATAAATTTAAAGAAAAATTTAAAATAAATAAACAGGTCAATAAAGTAAAAAATTAAAGAAGGGGGAGGGGAGGGGGGGTTGATGCCATCTAGTCTAATGATGTTGTTTTAGATCTGCCTCGACTTTCCGGACGATCAAAAAGACGTCGTTTATAAACAGCAAGTTGAACATCGACCGTTTCCTTTTTCCTGCTGTAGGCTTCAGCTGCTGTCAGGCTGAACCTGGGACCTTTTTTTTTTTTCTATTACAGAAAAACCCATTTACCGCCTGTAAATGAAATGGTTGTGAAACACATTCTGTCATCATCTGCCGGCCTGACCCACACGTCCGGACACGGTGTCCCTGTGTGATGATGAAACCCGCTGCCTACCAAGGACTGACCAGGTTGAGCCGCCCCGCTGCTTTTACCGGCTGTTTCTTCCCCCGTGAGTTCTGACCGTACGGTTTCCACTTTACCGTCTCCGCCGTGTGACCTCCATCCATATCCAGCTCACCCTATTAGAGGATCATATTGCCTCACAGGGGCCGGTTGTTGGGCCACAGCGAGCGTTATTTAAAGGCAGAGGAGCCGTGCTGCAGCGGCCACACAGGAATCAGTATTTCACGAGCATCGCAGCCGGTGACAGTTAACAATCGTGTCATATCTGTACTGAGAGATTACAGCCAGTGATATCCTCGACCAGGGACCACCTCATGGGAACTGCCCTTTAATGGTTAAGGCAGCCGGGGAGCAGCTAAGGGGTGAAATGGTGATGAAATGGGTATTAAAGGTTTGTGTGTGTGTGTTTGTGTCTGTCTTTTTGTGTGTGTACCTCAACAGATGACCTACCGCACGGCACTATTGGTTTCTGCTGGCAGCCGAGATTGATTTCCATTTTATAAATCCTTTCATCTGATGGACACATCTAGTATTATCTCAGACAAGGTAATGAATGTAAATGCCGTCTTGGTTTCACTTCTATTCAACAAGCTAACATTGACTTTGCTCTTGATATTCTTTAACCTACTTTTACAGTTTATTCAGTTAAACTTTCGAGAAACTTCTTTCACAAATCGACTGTTTGCTCAGCGGAGACACTTTCAGGACGAACCTTACAGGCGGGAACTGACAGATTTGTTCACAACAGCAGCAAGTGTTGGAATATGATTAAACACTGTGTCTTTCTGCTCTCATATAAGCTGCAAATATTAATATATGTGTTTAATAATTAGCCCCCAGAGGACCTCATCCTCCAGTTTCAACAATCACCCTTCAAACACACTGGTGTTTCCTCATATTTAAACTTCAAATGTCCATTGGAACTTTGTAGTAGAAACAGAGAGGCCCAAAAAAGGCCTAAATACAACTGGCATACTTTCTTTATTTGGCCGATTCCTGCTCAGTGTGGGGGTTTCTATAAGCCACATGCACTTCAGAAAGTAGATATTTACAATCAACAAGTCATTTACGAGGTGCAATCTGAGTAAACAGCCACGTTGTGACAGGGTTACACAAACTGGTCACCGTCTGTCCAATCACATAATAACATCTGGTTTTCGATGGACTTTCAGTCTCCAGGAGGAACCTGAGAAACTGTTAGTAATCTGCAGACTTCAGACTGAGACATCAAGATGGACGTTTTTTATTATATATTTATGGTACAACTTAAGCCTTTATTCTTTCTCATCTCATATGCTTATGTGTTTTTAATGAATCCGACCTTGTCTGTTCTTGATGAGGTAAAATACATTTTAACGTGATTTAAAAGCTAAAAAAAAGTAAAGTATGTTTTTGTTTAGCTCCAGAGAACTTGGCCTCTTTAGTTTTGGTCGAGATGACGGGTCCTTGACCCCGGCTGCATCTCAAATAAATTTTAGTTTTTCCCCCGAATCTAAAGAATAAACTCGTTATCATCATCATCATCACAGAGCTGACAGAACGACTGCTGATGGGGTAAAAGGCCAGTCAGGCATCTAAGCACAACCACATGACGCACGCTGGAAGAGGACCGGTGCATTCAAGAACACCGTGGTTGGTACGCCAGCAAGCGGCTCGTTATCAGAATTCCCCATAATCCCTTGAGAGAAATTACTGTGGATGTGAACTGAGCCACTTTGATTTCAGTTTGCTCTGTTGATTTCACTTCTCTTTGTTTTCTTTGTGGCCTTCAGTTTCCCTCCAGTGGGACTGAGGGATCTTGGATTTAATTTGCTTCTTGTAGAATTTAGTACTTTCCCTGAGAAGCAAAAAAACAACATCTAGGTCTTGGTCCAAACCTGTTTCACCTTCTTGTCACAGGCCGGTGAAATGATTGAACTTGACCTTTCACCTCATCAGTTCACCAGGTCATTATTTAGCTGTTTCCTGCTGATAGATTTATTTGTTATCTCTCATGGTTCTAGGTTTGTATACTTGATGTGCAAGGGAATGATGTTGAGCTTCTTATTTAACTTGAAACCAAATAAGTATCTCCTCCAAAATGCTTCACAGTTCCTTTTATTTTTAAATGGTCCTTGTTATTACCTGCATGTAAAGGACACAGTGATATCAGCATGGACATTTCTTCCTTTTCCTGCTGTTTTGTTTTCTGGTCGGAGGCTTCAGACAGACGACGACTTGAGGTCAGATGATGGACTTGACCAGTCAAGAGCTGTTTGGCCTCTCCATGCCCTCAACCTTAAAGTGTCCTTAAATACCCTCACAGGATCTGACCCATCTGTCCAGCCGCTCCGCTTGGCCTCTGTAGTCCAAAACAGGATGGTTCAGAACATTAAATAGGATTCATTAGAAAACTAATTATCATGAAATATTGATGCTGGAACTTCATTCACGGTAAATCACGGTTTAAATTTGCTGCTGAAATTTATTGATGAAATACATAATTTCATCATAATCAACAAACAAAACTATCAAATGTGCAAAAAGAAATATTGCTCAGAGAAACCAAGACAGAAGAGAAAGAGAAAAACCTAATAAGTAAGAAATAAAGTAAAACTGAAACATGATCACATAAATATAAAGTTAATAAGATATTCACTCAGCATGTTATTTTATATTTGAGTCACACCCCCAGCTGTTTTTTCTTTGGGGTTGTTGGATGAGGAAATTAACTTCCATACAAGGTGCATTCTAATTTTCCTTCCAGTATTGTAATCACATTGCTGTCAAAGAACCCCATAAGCTGTTGGAGAATGTAATCATAAAACCTTGAATAAACCTGGTCACTGTTGACTTTCTTTCTCAAATAAATCCTTGTTTTTACTCAACGTCTAATGAGACAGAATTGATACCACCACACCGGGTTATTGCTACATGGTTGCTCCTCTTTTATATATTATATAACAGTGTTGTCAAATGCATTTTTAATTTTCTGATAAGTCAGTTTTTCGGCTGTGTGTTCATTTGTCCTTTGAGGACAATTCCTCTCTAATGTCCCCTCCTGCATCGAAAGCTAATTTATCCACATATTTTCATAATTTCCCAGGGATTCACCGATTAAACGAGGGATCACAAGATGTGGAGTTGTTGGATTCACTGAAAAATCTCATAAAACATATAGCAGGTTGCTTCTCTAACAAGAGTATAGCTTGACCATTGTCCGTGTTTTCATTCTGTTGGATGTCATCAAACGACGCATGTTTTTCTTGAACTTGCTTCTACCTCAGTCTGGGGAGATCTAGGATCTCATCTGTGTCCCTGTGAACAAAGCCGGGTCGAGCTGATGCAGCAGCAGCAGCACAAATGACTCCCATCAAACATGAACTGTCATCTTTTGAAGCACTACTGTTTTGAGAGAACCATGATCTGAAGGAAAACGTTTGTCTTGACTCTTTTGCTTGATGTATTGTGGTGATAACAGTTCATGTTCTCTATAGGACAGGAGTTACAAAGTGGTTTCCAGCCGTCCTTGAAATGGAATTTCACCAAAAAAACGTTATTGATAATAGACGCAGAAGAGCGCCGACCTGCACAATGGCCCCTTTAATTCCATCAAGCTGCACCAAATTCCACGCACTCATAGAAATCAATCCCCTGAACGTGCCTGATTTCTTCCATCTACATCTGTGAATTACTCCTTGGTTAAAAAGTGAAAATGTGGATAAACACCTCACGCCTCACATTGTTTTCCCTGACCGACCCCCTCCACCAATCAGATTGGTTTTAGCACCTTTACAAAATTAAATAGAAATCTAAAAGCATCAGTGCATAAGTGCAAAGCAAAGCCTGTGCCAGTAAACTTATAGATATGAAATACTAGAGTTTTTTAGCTCTATTTTAAAAATATTAGCCAACTATCACTATCAATCTACACGTAGTGTGTTGCATTGCTTTGTGGCATAATTGACGAAAGATTTTCTTTCAGCTGCAAAACGTCTGATAAACTGCCGACAGATTATCTCGAAGGCAAATAATGATCAAGGGAGTTTGTGACGTAGCGTCTTCTGAATCTGTGAAGTTTTTTAAACATGAGAAGTAATTGTAAATGTTACAGGGAGACAGCCCAGATCAGAATAATGTGTGATCACTTCTATATTAAATGGATATATGTATATAAATGTATCAAAAATTACAAGAAAAGCTCTTTGGTAAATGGATAAACCGATGGATGGATAACTCAATAATGTTTTTCAGTAATTATTGAAAACCTGACGTTTACATCCCAGCCCCTTAATCATTTAGTTCACTTATAAAACCATCTTCACTTGAGGTGAATTTTAACTCACATTTCTAACCATTTTTGCCTCCTGATTTTTGTGGGTCATTGCCATTTATTTAAGTTAACTTTGAATACTTCTCAGGAGACTTATCGGACGCGCACCATCAAACAACTGGGGCACATAAATCATAAAAACACTAATTTTCTCTCCAATATAAGATGATCAGCAAGTAGGTCTGGAATCACATTTTTCCTCCATCGTGCATCCCTGCACTTCATCTCATTATCAGGCATTAATGAGTTGGAGGAGGAGGGAAAAAAAATTGAACATTGAATATTAGATTGTGGCGCTTGGACAAAAAGGGTCAAAACCCGAGGTTGTTTTTTTTGCTTTTAACAGAGAGAGGATTAACCTGAGTGGTGTGGCTCTCACTGAACAGCATGCTAATGAGCATATTAACACTCAGAGTCTCATGGGTGTCACACACTGCTGCAAGTGAACCGGAAATTCAATTGTAGCTCATATTTCAATGGGAAACTGTCACAGACCAGAAGAACAGAAATGACAAATATCGAGTCTAAAAAAAACAACACATGAATTAGTCAACGATAGATCACAGGTAATTAGGTTAACAGTTATTACGTTGAACAATCAGCAGATCATTGGTTTTTAATTTGTGCCTGGGAGTCAGAGAATCCTCCTTTCGATGCTGTGCTAATGTCTAAACCCAACAGCCTGAGGGTTCACTCATCCCAATAAAACAGAAAATCAATTGACTACCTGCATCCAGCAGATACTGGATTGCACAGCCTGCAACATGAAGCAGGCCACGAATGCAAAGTGCGATTTTAGAACAATGAAATTGTCTGTGATGTAAAAACAAAAGCTCACAATTTGGACGCTTACACTGAATTATAATGTCGATGCAGGAACTAGTGTGATGTGTCAAAGTATAAAGAGTAATTTCAGGTTAAAAGAGTTCGATTAAGAGATAAGATAAGATATGTTTATTTATACCAAACACATGCACAGACATGCACTACACGCAATGGTAGGTAAATTTAACCTCTGCATTTAACCCATCTGGTGCAGGACACACAGAGCAGGGAGCGACCATGTACGGCGCTCGGGGAGCAGATGTTGGGGGAGTAAGGTGCCTTGCTCAGGGGCACTAGACAGGGTAGGGATTTTTGGAAAGATCAATCAAGGTTCATCTTTTGTTGTCTCTCCGTGGAGACGAACCAGAGACCTTCTCTGCCCATATTCCAAGTTTCTACCACTAGACCACCGCCTCTCTTGATCACTAACTGGTTGCTTAGTTTAGTTGTCTAAGATAATTAGCTTCAGAATTGGGTGTTGATTCTCAACATTCCTACGAAGCAGCCGGTCAGTGACAAGTTGAAATGATAGTATGATGAAGCCTGTCTGGCTCTTGGGTTCACAGTGAATGAAGGAGGACATGAGGAGAAACCAGTGTGGATTTTAGGTCTGAAAACTCTGGCAGCTGACAGTATGAGATCCAACTCCTTAAGAAGACACTTAAAAACATTACACACATGCATCTGTTCTTTTTGTTGAACTATATCATCATTGTAACGAACTTTATCTATGTTTTAAAAAGTACAGACTGATGGAGGAATGTAGTGATACATTTCACCAGAAGTACTTCAATTAATTTGAATTTAAACAAAGTTATTGCACTATTCTTTGAATACAAGTGGCAAATGTCACAAACAGTTGTTTGAAAAATGTTTTTTTTATTTGCACATCAGCAATTCCTGAAAGTAATGTGCATTTAATGTTCATCTGTATTTTATGCAAATACACATGTTAAACGTGGCCCATTTTGTCATCATTTTGTTGGGGCAGAGGAGCGGATGGGGCATGAAATATATTCTAGCTCCAAAGTGGGGCATGACTGCTCTTGGTGGTCTGGACTCTGTGGAGGAGAGTCACAGTGTCAGAGACACTGTAGAAGGACAGAACACCTGCACGGTGATCCAGGTAAACTCCCACTCTGGAGGACACAGGACCTGACACCGGAGTGTTGATGTTGTTGTAATAAAAAGTTATCACCGTTCCCATTAGGGATGGGCATTCGATTAAATAGTCTTCAGCGATCGCGGGAGATTTAATGTCGAATTTTCGATTAATTATTAATATATATATTTATTTTTAATTCACTATTTATTGGCTATATTAAAATGCAGTGAAAATAAAAAAACAAAACATGTTTCCTCATTGAGATCTTTATTACAATGAACAAAATATGCGCTGCCGTATCTAAAGCATCGGAGCCGACAGCTAGAAGCCGGTGCTACTAAACACAACTGACCCTCGTTTTTTGTTTTTTTTGTTAAACAATATCTTAACCACAAATATATAATACTTAGATCTGACAGGTTTTTCCAACTGTAACTCAAAACTATCAAACAAGGCACCGAGTCGAGAAAGCTTCATAAAAATAACCAGTAACTCACATACAACCTCAGCACCAGCCTAAGGGTTTGTGTTGAGAAAGATGAGCGTGTTAACATCCTCTGGGGTCAGACGCAAACGCAGCCTGGTGACCGTCAGTCCAGCCGCAGTAAAAACTCGCTCTGAGGGGACTGACGTCCCCGTGATACACAGGTAGCTCCATGCTAACTTGGCTAGCCTGGGGAACGTATTCCATTCACTTTCCAGCAGTCTGTAGGGGTGCAATCCAGGGCTGGGGGAGCGTCCCTCAGAAAGTTATGAAGTTCTGTTTCGATGCCAGAATCACATTGAGTGGTATAGTGCTTCCCAAGGAGTTGTGTCATAGCAGAGACCTGGGTTTTTGCGCTCCCCTCGTCCGTGTCAGACAACCAGGCTCCTCGTCTCCCCCAGTCTCGGGGATGGCTTCGCAGTATTGGCAGTGAACCAAGTCATTTTTTAACTCAAAATGGTCCCACTCTACACTTCGCCGTAACCTCTTCATGTTTACTTTAGAAATGGAAATACAAGGTAACTCGCAGGTAACTGATTAGTCCTGTGGCGTTTTTTACAAACACTGCCCCTCATGATCAAAATTGTAATTACCGAATTTCTTCGATGAAAAAATTATTTCATCAACGAAATTCTTAATGATCACTTAATCGATCGTCGATTAATTGTGCCCATCCCTAGTTCCCATCACAATTTAACATCCAAGATTTAGCATTATATCCAAATACACATTCATGTGAGTTTCCTGCTCTGCTGATATTCTTTTATGAAACTTCTACACTAACTTCTCCTATCATCCCCACCTCCACCTCCCAGTAACAATCCAGTCAGACTCTGTCTACTAAGGACCTGAAGCCAATAAGTGAATCTGTCTGGGTGATCAGAATAAGACTGGTCTTTACTCATACATGTCACTTTTGTGTTTCTCTCAGATAATAACAGACGTTTGTGTGCTGTGATTGGATCCAGTCTGATTTCCTTTGAATATCTTAAGAAGTCAGCTCTGGTCTTTGGTTCTGGTTGTGGAAGTAAAACATCCCCTTGAGACTCCATCTGTAAAATCTTTGTCTCTGTCTCACCCAGAATATCCTGTAGTCGACCTCTGACCTGTGACACAGCTACTGTCACGTCCTCAAAGTCCCTCAGAGGACGGATCCTGAAGCTGGATGAGTGTGTAGATCCACTGAGTGGTGACAGTGAGGGGTAGTTGTGTAGAAACTGGTTGTGATCCTCTGTGTCTGAGAGTTGCTTCAGTTCATTGTCTTTCCTCTTCAGCTCAGTGATCTCCTGCTCCAGTCTCTCCTGAAGCTCTCTGACTCGTCTCCATTCAGTTTGCTGCTGGGATTTGATCTGCTGCTTCACATCAGAGATTCTTTTCTCCAGCAGACGGATCAGCTCAGTGAAGATCTTCTCACTGTCCCTCACTGCTTTATCAGCAGAGCCATTGAGGAACTCCTCCTCCTGTGAAGCAGCTTCACATCTTTCTCTCAGTCTTAAACTCTCTGCTGGATTGTTTGTCTCCTCAGCCCGAGCTCTCTCTGCCTCTCAGTCCTTTCTGCTGCAGCTGACACTGTGTCGTGGTCTTTACGTTCATCGACAGAGCAGAGATAACAGATACACTGCTGATCACCTCATTGTGACATGAGCAGATGTTCTCCTGGACCTGAGGTGTTTTTCACAATAAGAAGCCAAACAAACCAAACAGGACTTGAGAGCTTTCAGTTTTCTCCCAGTGCAGAAATCACAGGCCACATCTTCAGGTCCAGCATAGCAGTGATCAGCAGGAGCAGCTTGGAGTCCAGTCTTCTTCAGCTCCTCCACTAAATCAGCTAACATTGTGCTTTTCTCCAGGACAGGCCTCGGTGTGAAGGTCTGTCTACACTGAGGGCAGCTGTAGCTTCCTCTCTCCTCCCCTTTGTCCCAGTGGGTGTTGATACAGCTAAGACAGTAGCTGTGTCCACAGCCAGTAGTCACCGGATCCCTCAGTAGTTCCAGACAGATCGAACAGCAGAATCTTTCTGTGTCCAGTTGATTTTCTTGCTGCGCCATTTCAGCTGGTTAGGGTAAGGACTGGACTGTAGAATAGATTTACTTCTTAAGAAAAAACAGATCTCTTCTCCTCCCCCTCTCGTTTACTTCCTGCAATGACTCATCTCACACAGTCCACACCTTGTTCACTGGACCTTACACTGACACACCTGAGAAGGGAGGAGACACAGACATGTCCTGACTGGGAGGAGCTGGTTGTGCTTGAGGAAGAAATTGTTCATTTTTCAGGACTTACTGCATTTCACAGCGGCCTGTTCTCACCTGTTGTTCAGAGGAGCTTTCAGTGAGAGGCCGAGTGTGTTATCCTTCATTCACAACACACAGTAACAATTAAAGTCATGAGCCTGAAACATCCTTTCTTACTTTCATGAGCCAGAGAGCGTTTGTCTAGTGAATATTGTACAGTCCAGTGCCTAATGGCATCCACAGCACCAAAGAGCCTCCTGGAGATGTCTGTGGGAATAAGGTGGAGCCCAGGAGCACCTTGAACATCCAAAGAGACTCTATGTGCTTGGAGATCAACAAGTTTAGTTCAACTAACTTGGTGCCACCTGACAGGCACAACAAAGAGCAGTGCTGATCTGATGTGAGTCCTCTTCATGGTTTAAACCTAAAGGGAATTTAAAACAGTCCAATAACATACAAATTAATCCAGAGATGGACATCCGTAAATATTCATAATTCACATATCCTACCAGATATATTTGATCAGACAGACAGACAGATAGATAGATAGATAGATAAATAGATAGATAGATAGATAGACAGACAGACAGACAGACAGACAGACAGATGGACGAATGGATGGATATACACATGGATGTCCAATCTTCCCCTTAGTGAAACAACCTTTAGTCAATAGCTCTAGATTGTGAGTTGGAAGAACTCAGTGACCACTTGAGAGGCACCAGGATGTAAAACACATCAGTTTCCATTTTCTGCTCATGCAATCCCATCATTCCCATCATTCCCAACACCTAATTTCATCTCATGGGCATCAGCGTCAAGGTGACACAGACTTTCCATTAGATCTGCACTAACACTGTTATCAGGATTTTGCATTGCTACTTAGCTCCTGGTGGCAAACACGTCCTGGCATACTTACTGTCGGTCACAGGGCACCGACAACAACTTGTCTTTCCTCTGCAGCCTCCACGTCCGACTGCTCTGAAGCCATAACTCAGGGAAGAGGAGATGAGGGAAATGTTTTACTGGACAGGAACAGAATTCACTTGAAGTGGTCTTAACACCACCGTTATTTATGTGAACTACTGATTGATGATATATGATGTGCTGCATCATGTGTCCTGTATAGAGCATTTCTCTTTCTTTAAGTGTGAACGTACACATTTAATGTGACATTTTGAGTTGATTTGAAAAACTAGATTCCATAAATTTGTATCTTCAGAAATCCTTATCAGTGCCAATGGTTTTGTATTGTTATGTCGTAGATCAGTGACAAGATAAAATATGAAGTGACCTTGAATAGGATTCACAACGTTCTTCTTCTTCATTGTTTTTTTCTCTTTTCTCTGACATGAAGAGGAATGGTTTATTTATCATTGGGTGTTAAAGCTTTAGCATCGTAGAATGTAAAAAGTGTTGGCTCCACAAAAGTGCAGCCAATTTATATTGATCGCTGCCTGGTGGCTGGCTGCTAACCCTGCCTCCTTCATGTTAGTGGAGTGGACATCACTCCGACTTTAAAGACAAAAATACAAGTCACTAAGTTTTTTTTTAAAGATAATTTCTGTCATTTACATTTATCACACTGATGTATATTCAATTGGGGGATGAAACTTCATAATTAAAAGCTGAGACTGACTTGCGATTGGTTGATCATGTGTTCCAACTGCACCTACAGTAGCTGGTGCGGGCTCCATCCCAATTATAAGTCCGGGGAAGTCTCAAGTCGCATCAAAACGCATCAAACGGCCGGCGTCTGTGTTATTTTATAACTGTAGGTAGTTATAAAACTACTTACAGGCGTAGTCCACCATCTGTGCATTGGAAAAAATAATATCTTGTTCTTGTTGTATCAAAGCAATGTCACTCAGACCTTTTATCAAGACAGGTGTGAGACTGACCAGCGTTGTGACGCAAACACATTTCTAGCTAATTTCAAGATTAAACACTGAGAAGAAAAGGTTATTATAAATCATTTGTGTGAAGGCCTTATGGCTGACCCAAACTGTTCCTCCCCCAACCTCCCATCTTTATTGTTTAGAGTTTCAGTCAGACACACAGACCAGCTAAAATCTAAATCCCAACAGTAGCCGAGAAAACATGAAAGAACCCAACCAAGACCTGGCCCGGTCAGGTCCCCACTGACACAGGCTGGGTGTCCACACTCTACACTTGGTCGTTATGGACTTTAATCCAAAGCCATTTGGAGAAAGAGACAGTTTTATAATAGGTATAAACCCTAGTTTTTAGTTGAGTCATGTACTTTCTCACATGAACAGTATGTTTCGAGAGTAATCTGTTGAGTGCAGCTCTTTCCTTATTGCACTCATGCATTCAAGGGGATCATACAAACACCGAGAAGATAGGGCAGGAAGATGGGAAAATATGTTATAAGTTTGGCTGAGTGTGCACTCGGCTCATTTGCCGGATTTATTCAGGTTCATGCAATTTATCAGGGTCAGTTTTGCACGGGGGGGGAAATACGTAGGTCTGAAAAGTGGCTGCCAATTAGCATATATATATATATTTATATGTATATATATATATATTAAAGAATGGTTGTGGAGGGAAAGAGAAAATTTAATTAACTGCCTCAATAGAAATCACCATGACAGCAGAAAAAAAACTTATGACAAAAGAAATGATGCCAGTGATATCCCTGTAAAAAAAATTAAAATATCTTCCAAGGCGAGTAGCAGTAATATCTTTTTTACTGCACCAAACAAGGAGCGTGTTGGGAACAGAGGTTCCCTGGTCTCTAAGTTTGAGCTTGACGTTCACTGAGCTGCTGATAATGTGCTGTGGTCAATGCGCTTTGGTGGCTCTGGATTTATTTTTAAATACTCAATCCATTTTCCATCTTTATATTTTTTCTTCATTTCCTTACATTTTTGTTTTCATGACTGCATTGGTTTAACAAATGTGTTTATACATACAGACACAGCTGCAGTTACCGAGCCACTGGCTGATCAAATGCATGTGCAGATCTAACCCCACTTATGTGAAGTAATCATTGAGAAGTATGGATGAGAGATGTTGAGTATTCTTAGTTTGTTACAGTGAGAAATAACCACAAGGACAATACTTGACCATTTTGTACTGGGCAACGTTATTATTTATTCTATGTTCTATGTTTCATATATGGTATATGGGGGCGGTGTGGCCAAGGGGGGAGAGCGGGCGTTCTCCAACATGAAGGTTGCCGGTTCAAACCCCACTCTTCCCCATCTGCATGCCGAAGTGTCCATGGCAAGATACTGAACCCCTAAGTGGCTGATACATGTTAAATATATCTTTCTCAATAATGCTCTCTCTCCTTTCAGGAAGTTCTTATCACTCTGTTTGAAAAGTTCCGTTTTAATTAGTTATTTGATATGATTGACACCCGAGACTGACAGGTCAAGTATTGGGCGGGACCCTGATACAGAAGAAACATCCCCTAATTGCAAATGTTCAAGATGGCAGCGTTCATATCTAGGACATTTTGGCTTTATCTCTTGATAGTGGGGTTGTTTATATCATTATACACAATCTTTGCTTGAATCAATCATCATACATCCACGTCCTTTGAAGACCCAACTACCATCACAACCATGTGGCTGACGTCCATGTGGAACATAAAGACGATGTTTTGACTGATTATAATTAAGGTAGAAATTGTGTTTCCTTCAAAGCAAGTTGAAAGACAATAAGGCAGATATTTTTACTTTTACTTGAGTCTTCCTGCCAAAATCTCACAAGCAAACAAACCTCTGATGTATTTTAGCCAAAGGGGGAAACTGTTTGATTTGTGAATCTGGGACGTAAATAGCAATTGACAAATGGCGAATTGAATTGATTTGATTTATGTCTGTGTGTATGTATGTGTGGTATCTGGCTGCAAGAGAGTGGAGGGTGCATGTGAGCGGAGAGAGGGAGGGAGGGTTAGAGACTGAGGGAAATAATTCTGGAACGTGCCTGGGAAACACCTCTATATATAGCCCATCTCCCCTGAGAGCAGAGCAGAACCATGAGCTGAATGATTTTGGGCGGAGAGAGTGGGAGCGCAGGCAGGGGGGGGGGGGAGAAAAAATATACAAGTAAATAAAAGTGCTTTTATTTTTAGCCGCAACGCATTCAAACATTTATGAATGTATGAAGTGAATGAAATGAATTGTGCCGTTTATTGCCTTCAGCATAATCCCGCTCCTTGCTTTGGTTGCTGCTTGGCTTGTTTGCAAATGGTAAACAAGACATATCGTTGCGGGTAAACCATATCAGCTGGGGCAGGTTAAGATTCGTATGTAAATTTAAAGAAAATACGAATTTTTGTGTGTTTGTGTGCTGGCGTGTTGTGCCCACGTCTCTGAGAGTGACAGAGTTGGTGTGTTGCTCTGCTGTAGAATATCCTGGAATGACTTGCCTTTAGGGGGTTTGTGGAAGTATGAAGCAAAAACGTGACTGAGTAGTCAGTGCCTCACGACTGAATGGAGAGGAGGAGGGGTGGGGGGGAGAGGAGGACAGACGAGAAGAGATAGGGAATGATATGAATGAGGGAGCAGGTTGGAGGAAGAACGGAGAGAGGGGGAGAAAGGAGACATAACGTCGGGGAGGGAGAAAGAGAGGAAAAAAACAAAACACCAACTCCTCAACAAAGATGGCGGGAGACAGAGCAATGCTCGCGTGCGAGAGGAGGGAGAGGAGGGAGCGAACTGTGGAGGCTGGGTCGGTCACGTGTGGCGCTTTTCAATTTGTCAAATCCCGTGGCACCATCATGGCTTAAAATAAACCAGCCTATAAATAGAGACCAGTGTGTTTTTACCATCTGAAGGACAAAACATTGCCGGTGTTGTTTAATCTCATATCTATTTTTATCCCGTAAAATAATCTGCCTCAATCAAAATGATTCGAAAAATACCTGAGGAGATCTCTGGCTTTCACGCTTTTCTCGTTAAATCTCCTGCTGCACACATCTCCGGCACCGGGTATCTGAAGATGTGTTACCCAAGGGTGAAAGATATTATGTTGACAGTTTAAAATTGCTTTTCCATTTTGACATTTGACTTCAACTTCCCGAGTTTCCCTCTTTGCAGGAGCAGCAGCACAGCACAGGGTAGATGGTAAATGTGGAGAAAGTCAAAACTACATTCAAAACTAAATATATCGTATTTGTATATATGCAAAATTCCGCCGAGCAAACACAGAGGCTTTGTTTTTTGTCTTTGGTGTTAAAAGCCTGAAAGACCATAAATGTTCTAGGAATTTCAAGAACAGTATTTATTTAATTTTCTATTAACTTTACCGACAAACAAGAACCATCACCGTGAAATATGGCACGAAAACTTCCTCTGCATCATGATCAATCTGTCTAATGTCCGTTCACATCCTCCATCTGTTCAAGAAAAATATTCCCAACAAAATTAAACTCCCTACACAATGCAGGGTGTGGAGATATGACATGTGTATCTAGAATAGCTTGTTTTTATAAGGAAGTTACGTGAACCATATCCTAACGTAACTTCAACCAACACAGCAGCTCCACTATATCTCACAGATGGTCTATGACACATGAAACTAATTGCCCAGCGTCCCCCCCCAAGCTTAACAAGAATAGGTTGAAGTTGTTTTGGTCGTGCAAATGGACGGAAGCTGATACCACAGGTGTTGTTCTTATTATACTTCTTTCTAGTCTGCCTGAAGAAGCTCATGTGCATTGCAGGGGACATGGATATCCGATCATTACGCTGAACATAGTGGCTGAATAGAGTCCATACTGGACATTGATAGGAGCTCATCATGAATGCTTGGTATATTACAGATTGGTGTATCATACAATTTATATTCAAATCCCAAAGGTTTTAAATGAGGGCTTCAATTTTTTGGGACATTTTAGTGGTATACTGGATTATATTTGTTGATAATAACAATTTTAAGAGGTAATTTCAACAACAGTGTAATATTCAAATGTGTTGTGGTTTTCTATAAACATTAACAGATGGAGATTGGAGTGTAGCTAACTGAGAAATTTGCTTAAAAATGAAGATTGAGAGAACACAGAATTAGTTGATTTTGCCATTTTTGTGGGCGTGGCTTTGTCCTGTTGAAAATAGCTCAGTCCTGCCAGGAGAAGGCGGCATCTTTTTTAATAACTTCAACAGCAATTTGGTCTTTAGCAACAGATATGACAGCGGCAACAGTTGAGGAGGACAACCATATCCCACTGATTCATCATCTCAGAATATTCATCACTTTGGCAACGTGATTTTGACAAGGGAATAGAAAACATAATATTGTTAAGTACAGCTCTTAATTACAGCTTCTGCAGACATATTTCTTAAATTTACATATGAAGAGGCAACATATAACAGAATGCTCAAGCTTTTTATATCAGATGTTTAGTCATTACATTGGGGTGAAGAATTTCATTGTGCAAGATCTGCTGCAAATTGACAGAGTCAGCCCCCCCCCCCCCCACACCTTGTAAACTCTTCCCACTGCATCACGTGACTTCCTTCTTTATTCATGTCATAATTATAACGATGGCTCAAGGTCCCCCAACAATAAAACATAACTGTGAGTCGTAATAAACTGCAGCACAGATATCCATTCGCTCATTTATTACAAGACGTGTCTCCATTAAAGATGAGACAACAGGAAGTGGATTCCAATACAATCCATCTCTGATAAACTTTAATCTTCAAAGAGCAAACAGTTTATTGGTAAGAGCTAAATTTAGATACGTGAACTGTTTCAGAGGACGTCTGAGATGCTTTGTTTGAAATTAAAGATTCCTCATCAACATAAAAGTTAAAATCGTGACTTTATGATGATACACGAGGAGCACAGGGGGAACGTGAAACCTTAGATTAATACTGCATGTTACTTTTTTGGAGGTAGGTTTTTAGTTGCTAAGAAACTATGTCTTATTAAAAATAACAACCTGTCCACAACCAAACCACCAGTTCTGGGGAAAAGTTACCAAAACAGAAATATAAAAGAAAGGGCAGTCCAAAGTAAGAGTATCTTATTCTAACATGAGTGATATTAAAAAGTGATCTTACACTGATGTTATTTCCCTACAGATATGAATTGTCGAGCCTGAACTACTGCTTCATTTCCAGCTATTTCCCTCAAAGAGCCGTGAGATGTATTAATGTATTAATACAGGAATGCAAGAAATGACTAGATTATCAATCCCATCCTGTTCCACATTTTGTGGATTATTTGCATTACTGTGGATTTAAGGGCTTATTTAACAGATGAGCGCTGAACCCTTTAATGTGTAAAAAATATCTTGTCTGTCCAAAATAAGTGGTGCACTTCTCCTTATATGGAGTTCCCAAAGCAATACTGCAGCCGTTCAGCCAGTTTCTGGAATTATACGTCTACTAAAGGTTGTACAGCTCGAACCTCCAGGCCCAGATTTCTTCCAAATGACTTTAAATCAGTTTGGATTTTGAGGATTTTCATTGCAGCATTTTTAAAACTTATGTATGACATTATGTTTATGCCATATTTAGATAATTTTACCCTGGTAGAACCAGAATCAATAAAATGAATCATATTTAGTCGAATGTAATCACCTCCTGGCATATGTCACAGTTCAATGAACCAAAAACTTAAAGCCATCGATTTGTTCTTCCAAAATAGGAAAATAAATGTGCAAAAGTATTGTGGGCTTCTTTATCTTATTTAATTATACCATCTGGCATGACCTGCTTTTTTTGTGCGACACTGCAGGCACTTATTTCATGAGTCAAGGTGCAGGGTGTGAAGCTCCGTGCGCTCAGAGGTAGCAGAGGTGCTTTTGGTGTTTTTATGACTGGAGGCACTGGAGGGGTGCAGATGATTCCCAGATCTGCCCTCATGTGGAATATGCGACCTGTGTGTGTTATGGTTTATGTAATTCCTCCATGCAAGGAGTACGTACAGTGATGCATTATGACATAAGTGGAATATAGAATAACAAATGTGCCTTGATTTGCCTTAATGCATTTCCTGATTCAGATGCAGTTGAAATAAATCCAGGCTCTGATCATTTCTACAACAAAGAAATAAAGAAAATGCATTCTTGTATTTTCGCATTTCTTCGTGTGCAGGTTTCATTGAAGGGAGGGAAACTGTTAAAAAGGAACTTAAGTTTGTATGAGTAATAATAACAATTTCACGCCCGGGGCAGACTGAGCATGAGACACACAACTCTGAACCCCACTGTGCAGCCTACTGTGGAGCAGAAGCAATCATCTCCCCGGTGACTGTGTGCCTGTGGACGTGAACACCATTATGAAAAGAACATGAACATGGCACGGCATCGACATGCAAGTTTGTGCACTGAGGCAAAGTACGAACGGCAGCCACAATGAATTACGCTTTGAAGTGCTTCATGAAGCTTATGCACGCTCGTTGTATCCTGTTTTATTCCGTATAATGTGACTGATGGATTTTTTAAGGATAATAATTGTCCAAAACACACAAAAAAGAGTGGGATGCGCCTTAATTTTAAAGGACTAGTTCAACAAATTGTGAAAGGTGCTCATAGAGTGAAGGTAAAAGACGGACGCTAAATTTCCATCTTACGCTTTTGACGTCATTGTAGCAGTGACTGTTGTCTATCAAAGTCCCGCCGATACACAACCAATCACAACACACTCCCAGTCATCAATCAAGGTATCTTTTGAATATAGGTAGCTGTGATAAGAGCTATCTGAACTGACAGAAACCATCTTTACGAAAAATGATTTTGGCCCATGTCCCATCCACTAACATGGAGGTGGCAGGGTTAATGATCTCTACTGCAATGAGCCACCCACAAGGGGTCGTTCAGATTGATTTGGCTTCACTTTTAGGAAGCTTTCCTGTCATCCGACTTTATTTACAGTCTATGATCTATCCCAAAGACAAGAGAAAGAATTTAAATGTTGGTTTAATCTAAAGCTAGCCAGTAGCATTTAGTAACTACAGCTCATGGCTCTATCTTAAAGTAAAACCAACTGCCAGCTCCCGAATTAAAACTCACTTGTTTAAAGCTTCAAAAAGAGAAGAAGACGATTGTTTTAAGCTTTAACTTCCGTGCAGTCAGCACTAAGTGGATCAGCTCATGTGTGGCGGGGGGACAGAGATGAATAGTTTCCCAAATGTGAACTCAATTTTAGAACACATTGTATTTTCATGCTCAAATGAAGTTTATGGAAAGAACGCACGGGTCTGATCCTTTCCTAATTAAAAAACATATGCATGCACACACACACACACACACATACACACACACTCTCACTCACATTCTGTTAAATTCAAAACAAAAATTCACCTTCTTTATTGAATTAGTATTATACAAAAACAGTGCAAACACAACTCTGAATTTGTCCTTATAAAACAGTTTAGAGATTAATAAGAACCAAATGTAATGTGTTGCAATGCAGCTTTGATCTAGACTCAGTCAAAATGTCCTGTTCTGTGTTCGGCCCTTTGATCTCTGAGGAATTTGATGTTGTGAACCAGGTTATGTGATGTCACCACATCCGCTTCCTGTCCCCGGGCCCTGTGGCCAGGTCTGCTGTTCAGTGCTGGTCATTCCTTCCCCCCCGGGGCTTGTCCCCCAACCCTGTGGCATATGGAATGGTTTGGAGGTGTGCCCGTGTCTTTCTCGGTTTACACTTGGACACATGCAATTTTCACAAGTGCAGCCAGGTGTTTGCTGGCTTCATTCCCTCATTTTGTGCTGACAGTAATGGTTTGGAGTGTGACTGTCTGTGACCCACAGGGAACAAGTCTTCCCGGAAATATCATGGGAGCGGCAGGCAGTGACTCTAATGGCTGTGTGGAGTCCATTAGTGGCCATGCTGCTAGTGTGAAACAGAAAGGTTACACGGCATAACCCTAACACATACAGTGCAGTACTACAGTCTGATGCAGAGCCAGTATTGAAGAGTAACACACAGTGGCGGCTGGCCAATAGGGGGCGCTAGGGCGCCGCCCCACCTGATGAAAGTGATTTTTAAAAAATGTTTTTATTTTTTTATTTTTTTCAAAATAATAATTTAAGTACTGCTAATTCTACAAATAAATATGTTTTGAATCATCAAGAACCAGTCATACATATAATATAAACCATTAGTTAGGGGATAATTTGTGTCCATGGTCATTTCTCCTCCCTCCTGGGGCGCTCGGAAAGTCGCCCGAGCACTGCAGCATCTCAGCCAATGGTAGGCTGTTGCTGAGGCAAAAAAACACATCACAACGGGTAAATTAGCCAATGAGCGTCATCAAATTTGATAAGCTTTGGGCACTTAAAATAGCGCCCCAAGCTTTAAGTATCCTAGCAACCAAAAATAAGTGTAGGAAATCGAGATGGCGGCGTCAAGTAGACAAGAACAAGAACACACAGGGCTTCAGCTACCCATAAATTCTGTAAAATCTCTCTTGCTAAACCCCTTTGAAAGGAGAACTTTAGGGTAAAACCTGTGCGTTAAAGAACTTGGACCTGAGAAGCCCGGCCTGAATTTAACACAGCAGACACAGGAGAAAGGTAAAACCTACCAGAGGAGCTTCTCTCTTAACTGGTACGACAGGAAGGCTTGGCTAACTGGATGTGGTTTTGCAAATGCAGTATTCTGCTTCCTGTGTTTACTTTTTAAAATGCCGGGGACAGATACTACGTGGACTGTAACAGGAGTTAGAGACCTAAAACATTTATCCGAGCGCATCAAAAAACATGAATGCTCGAAGGTGCACATGAACAACACTGTCAAGCTAGCTATGCTAGGAAGGATTAGCATAGCTGCACAGCGGGATGAAGGACACAGGATTGCGGTGAGGAAACACAACGAAGAGGTGGATAAGAACAGACACATTTTATCGAAGATCATTGATTGTGTGAAATTCTGTGGAGCTTTTGAGCTGGCATTGCGGGGCCACAATGAGACGGCATCCTCGAACAACCCTGGCATTTTTCGGGGATTAGTCGATCTTGTGGTTCACTGGACGGTGTGTTAGAGGAGAACCTGAAGACCGCCACTGTCTTGAAAGGCACCTCAAAGACAGTTCAAAACGAACTTTTGGACTGCATGCTGTCGGTTCTTCGAGACTGCATTCTGGAGGATGTAAAAAGGGCAGATTATCTGGCTATTCAGGCAGATGAAACAACAGACACTGCCAGTCACTGTCAGCTGGTGCTTGTGCTACGTTACATTGACAGCCTGAATAAAGTCCGAGAGCGTTTTTATGAGTTCATCCAGCTTCCAAACTCGACCGCTGACACAGTCGCCACCGCGGTGTTGGAAAGGCTGAACACTTTTCTTCCTGAAGGACAACGGGGGAAATTAATCGCCCAAGTCTTATGATGGAGCTGCTGTGATGAGAGGAGCCACAGGTGGAGTGCAGCGCAAAGTTAAAGATGTGTACGGGAGTGCCCACTACGTACACTGTTATGCTCATCAGCTCAATTTATAATGCAGCAGGCAACATCCCACATCACCAAGGTCGGTGCTTTTTTTTCAGATCTGGGTGGTTTTGCTGCGTTTTTCTCCAGGTCATCCAAGCGAACCGCTGTGCTTGATAAAGTGGTGGCACACAGACTTCCTGGAGCTTCATCAACAAGGTGGAACTTTCACAGTCGTGCTGTTAACACCATTTTTGAGCACAAGGACGACCTCCTGAAGTGTTTTCGGACCATCAGAGAGAATGGTGAATTTGATGCAACAACTGTGAGAGAGGCTGGGGGTTTTGAGAGGATGCTGGAAGATGAAGATTTTAGTTTTTTTCTTGCATTTCTTCATAAGATCATGGCACATGTAGACATGCTGTTTAACCAGCTGCAAAAGAGGAACATCGACTCTGTCTACATCACAGGAGTCATTCAGATGTTCACCAACAGCATACAAGCTATCAGGTAGGCTGTCATTTTTCACATTGACTGATAAAATGTCTATGGAAAGAACAAACATTAATTACATGTCTGAACAGAGTAGAATAACTCATAATTTTGATAATAATAACTCTCAATTTCCAGACAATCCAGTTGGGATGAGCTAGTAAAAAATGTATTAATGTAGTGACGATACACAGAGCTGGACTAATTTTATATCTCCAGCAGTTTTCTAAAACTAATTGCGCACAGCGACTTATGAATCATCTGTTTTGTATCAGGGACTCCAGAAACGGAGGGCCCTAGGCCAAGAGGAGCAGCACCGGTTAGCTACAGAGGTAAGATGTAACATTGTTCTATATCCAGAACATGAGGTGTTTTACTTTTGGTATCTTTGTTTGTCTTAAATTCCTGTATAAAACAGTTAGCCTATGCATTTAAATATTTTGAACTATTCACCATACAGCTACTGAAAAAAGCAAACATGCTAAAATGTTTAGATGTAGTTATTTCATATTTATGATATTTAACAATAAGCTTTCCTTGTCCTTGTGATATACTAATGATATTTACATGGTGATATATAAACATTTAATTCTACTGTTTATTATGTGTAGTGACCTTTTTTAAAATGATGTATCATTTCATAGGTATGTGATACCATTCTGAATCATGCCAAGGAGAGGTTCTCTTTCACCAAGCACCTCATCAGTGCCACTCTGCTGCAAGGAGACTTGTTCCCCCAACACAGCGTAAAGTTCCCAGATTCAGCGCTGGAATCCACTGTGGAAGCCTACCCCACACTGGACAAGGCCAAACTGAAGACAGAATTGTCCCTGGTCTATGAAAATGAAGAGTTCATGGCTTGCAGTGGCGCACTGGCTCTCTTCCAGGTTTTCATGGAAAAAAAACCTTCAGGAAACATTCAGCGAGACTGTAAGTCTTTTAAAGATTCTCATCACCACACCGATGACCACAGCAGAATCAGAGAGGTGCTTCTCTACTTTAAAGAGGATAAAAACATTCCTTAGGAACACCATGGCACAAGACCGCCTGAACGCACTGGCTATGCTCTCCATGGAGGAAAACCTGATACAGAACATTCCTGACTTTAACACCAAAGTCATTGAGAAGTTTGCCACTCAGAAAGACAGAAGAGCAAAGTTCATGTACAAATAAGAGCACTCACTCCCTCTCACACATACTCTCAAACTCACTCACACAGACTCTCAAATTCACTCACTCACACACTTTCAAACTCACACACTCACTCACAAACTCACTCACACTCTCAAACTCCCTCACTCACACACAAACACATACACTCACACTCTCAAACTCACTCACTCATACAACTCAATATTTACACACAGTCTCCAGGTTTCAAGGGAGTGAGACATAAATGCTGATTAGACTCCAATTGGTACATTTTATGTTCCTATACCAGTTTTTCTGTATATAGTTAACTTTATCATCCACCTGTAAATATTGCAATAATATACAATGATATTGTAATTTGTACTAAGAGTATTCACTAATATATGTAATCCAATTGGTACATTTTATGTTCCTATGAGACAGTTTTTCTTTGTATATAGTTATTTTTAATCATCAACCACTTGTAAATGTCTCTCAAGAACTTGAATTTTGTATTAAGAGTATTCACTAATATACCTCTCATATCATTGTCATTATCTGTCAAACTGTTGTTTTTAAAGGGCAATTAAATAAATATTGTTTATCCCTAAAACAATGGTATCTTTTGGTTTGGGTTCTTTTATTGGGATAGTTACCCGAAAGCTTCTGGCACCTACAGCCCCACCTAGAATAATTTTCACCAGCCGCCACTGGTAACACATACAAATCTACTGCACTTTGTTTGTAAGCTCTACAGTTGAGGCTGTTAACAAAAGACTTTGGCTTTGAAAAATGCTCCCTGAAACCCACAATAACAGATTTTTGAATCCTTATGGACACAATAAAGGACAAGGCCAAAATATGATCACTTTTTAAACTAATACAGAAAACCTGTTGGCAAATTGTTGCATGAAACAAGGAGCTGAAAGATAATTTCGCAGTTTTCATAGGAAATAGTCATCATCCTCACCTTTGTCACCACATAACAATTGTCAATCTAACACATCAGCCACAAAAGTGACTTGTCATCTTCATGTACATTAGAAGTTCTCTAAGTTTCTTGGATTTTGAGCATCAGTAATGTCACTGATGGCTGTCACTGTCTGTTGGCATGCCCTAGGCCCCTTGTCCTAGGCAGCCTGCCACATAACTCTCATCAGGAACAGCCTCTGGTGGATCAGCATAATTTATGGGATGTGGTTGTTTGTGTGGATTTAGTCCAATACTTGAAGTATCCTCTGTCGGAGGTGGCCTGCTGTTGTCCTGGTTGTCTTCTCTTCATCCCATTTTAATAAACGGCGATGCTCCTCAAGTTGTAGAGGACGGAAATCCTGCAGAACATATCTCCAGATATGTTTGTGTTGGTTTCTGCCGGTGTGAGTCAGCACAGACAATCAGTTAATCTTTGTTTTATTAATGAAAACTGTGATGAAACCTGCGATGCGATAAACACTTTAGTTCATTGTAGGAGATACAATATCAGTCTCTGGAAAAGAACATGACGGCAGCAAATCAGGTTGATACTTGGACCCAATTAGAATTAACCTGTGCCAAGAGAAAAAGTGACTATGCAGCATTAGAGGCAAACACTCTGGTAGATAGAACATTCTTGGATGGAAATCTGACAAGACACCTTGAGGCACATCATAGAAAATGAAGTAATTGAAATGTTAAGATGTCAAATAACATTATTACTTTATTTGTAAAGACAAATGAGGCCAACTACTAAAAGAAGTAGTGAAATTATATATTTAACCATACATCGATAATCTTTACTGCCTGTCCTTTAAGGGTCATTAGATCACTGAGGTCTTTCCCAGTTGACATTGAGCAAGAGCTGGGGTCCACCCTGGGCATGTCACCAGTGGATTGCAGGTCTCACAAATGTAGGAAGCCTTAGCAGCTGTTGTAGATTTGTGAAGATCTGTCTCTGACTTCTGACAACATTAAAAAATCTGGCTCTGTCAGTTAATTAATAATTCAATGATGAATAGTTAAGCTCCATGTTGTCATAGAGCATTATACTGTTTAACCAGGGATGTTTCATGTCTTGAGAGGGTTCAGCATGTGTGTCATCACGAAACATGAGAACGGAAGCTCTGTGCCTCCAAAGCTACAGAGGAGGCAGCAGAGTACAAATTGGCTCCTGACAAGTGAAAAGGAATCAGCGGTGTGTCATTGTCACTGTCAAAACCACTCACCGTGCTTTACCCTTTTTCCTTTGAATCTCAATGGACCACAGGAAATGTGTAGAATCTGTAAACAACACAAGGCACTCGTAGGAGTCAAAAGAGACTTTACTCGTTCCCATCTGCTTCTTTCCTTTGAAACAGACTTTTATTTCATAGTGTTTACTTATTAAATGACTGTGAATTAGTGTGGGTTGGAAGTGGAGGATGAGAAGGCACTCAGCTGGTTTTGTCTTATTTGTCACGTAGGATAATAAGAGATACGGTAATGCACGTTGATGTCGGCTGCCACCCTCGAATAAACCGAACAAATAAGAAGATTATAGGTGAAGCTGAGTCTGTTAATTGTCTATACACCTTACATGGTGCTACGGGGGGTGGAGGTGTGATGTTGAAGCATCTTGGTTTTAGCTTGGCGAATCTGTCAATGACCTCCTCATGGTCCACCTCATCCAATATCTGCCTTTCAAGTCATATAATAGCAAAATGACTTAGCCTGACCTGACCCATTGTTATCATCGGCCATGCATGCAGTCGGTTCAGGACACTGAAAGATCTTTCAGAGCTGCGATGGTCAAAGAAGGACAAAGAAGCCTGAAGGATGGATTAATGGAGGGGAACATATCCTCCTCCAAAAGGGAAAAGACACTTTGAATGCTGGAACCTTCTCCCTCATTCTTCTGCCAAGGAAATGTTTTGCAAAACTAATCTCGTTGGGCTGTAATATTCAGTAAGATGTTCCGGTGTGGCTTCATTCAGGAACTGCTCTGAGGCAGGATGACAGGCCTGCTTGCCCATCAACATTCTTTCCCCCCAACTCCGGAAAAAACCTGTTGGCAAGCTCTTCCAGCATTCTATCGCGAACCTGAAAAAAACTTGCCTTCGCACGTGATCTCCAGTACTGAGTCTAGCCTTGTGCCACAAGATACCTCAACACCAAAGGTCCATGTTTTACCTCTTCCTCTGTGTCCAAGCTTCATGAATAATCAAGACCTTCACACATTGTCTTGGTTTTCTCGTAGAATTCATTTGCCTCTCATTATGCCAATCATTTTTGAGAGTATCCTGAACTGCAGTTTTATATTCTATTGCCTTCATCGAATCGGCTGTTTCTCTCTGCAGGTCTTTGTGCAGGCCCTGAGGTGCTGAGAGCAGTGTCTGGAACATGACAAGCATTTAGATGGTGCTGCATCTAGTGCACTTTCCAGTCCCTTAACTAGAGGTGTTGAAATACTCCCTTAGGTCTGGATCAAAGCAGGGAGTTTTTTTTTGTGAGTAGTACTCACAGACTCCATCTGGCATGCCCAGCGAGTGTTACAGAGCTGGACAAGTTCTTTGTCCCCTACTCCAAGTTCCCTTTTAAAGGCTTGTTATTTGTGATGTTGGACGAGAAATCTGGAAAAAAAAGAATGGAGTCATCAAAGAAGTCACTTGGATGGTTTTGCAAGTGGAGCAAAGGACGAGATGAGTTATTAGGAACAGGAATGGATGTATAATGCCTCTGGATGCTTTCTCACTGCTCCACTCATAACTGAAGCACCATCATAGGACCGAGCGACACATGTAAGACGTCTTAGTCTGTGTTTTTCAAGTTGCTTCTCAAAAGTAGGGAAAATCCGAGGTATCTGTCTTTCAAAGAGCCAAGAGTAGAAATCATTTATTGAACATACTTGAAAGCTGCTATCAGACAAGCAATATACTAAAGAGGTTGTGTAGGTTGTGTAGTGTCCGTCAGAAGCAGTACCTTGTACTGATACTCAGCCCATCTTCCTATAAGCCGTCGCTGGTGACTCACACACTGAGCCACAGATTTTAGTATGAGAGTTAGTTTAGTATGAGTTTGATAAAAAATGCATTTTGGCTTTTAAATATTTTGTCAAAGTATTCATTGTTTGCAGACACGGTGCTCTGTTTAAAAAGTGTGTCAAAGTTTAGTTGTGTGCAACTGCAGCGCTTCAATTATTCACTGTTTATGCAAGGTATATGTCATCTTTCCTCCACAGACAGACAAAAGGTACGATGTCAAACTGAATCAAGGATCACAAAGTGCCCCCTTTTGGCTTTGAAGGCTTGTGTTTGATAAACCTTTTCTGTGCTCCCAGTAGCAAATAGACAAACAGATAAGCAACCATTCACAGAACAACATCTGCATGTCAAGATTATCATACCCGATTTATTGTTTGTGCAAGACTTTAACAGTTAAGATACTAAATGACCTTCCTACTCCACAATATACAAGACGACAGAGTGTAAAAAACCATTATGCCAAAAGCATTTGGCATCTAGCGCTGTCTGAAGCACTGCTCTGGAACATGTCACTCATTGGATCTGCCATGTTTTCTTGACGGACAGCTCTGAGACATCCGCACGGCAATCAAAAAGAAGAGGTGACATGATCGTCCACTTGTGTGCGTGCACGTCCAAGAATGAACAGCGATGTCTCTGTGCCTTTCACACCTACACATGCTCACAGATCATTCAGGTTTAAACGCTCAGGTAGTCTTCATGGCAAACAGAGACAGGCAACTGTCAATGGAGCGACTGAAGCAGTGACAGGGGTGTAATTTAATTCAGGCAGTAATCCACAGGCCAGAAGGGGGCCGTGTCTGCACTGCTGCTCAGAGCAATGTCACGTTCACTGAAAGCAGGACTGGAAAATGAACGCTACGTCCGAGGCTGCGTGGACTGAATGTGTCAGCGCTAATTAACTTTACACAGCACGAACTGTTACGAGCGTCTGTGTTGAGGGAAAACAGGTAAGAATAAAGTACTGTGGAAACACGTGCCACTTAAACAGTAGCTCAGCTCTAGATGGCGTATATGGGGGGGAGGGGTGGAGTGGGATCAATATGACCTCCATGGGTTGAAATATTCAAGTTATATACTTTGTTAATACGATTAACATTGGCTGTGTACCAGTTACGTGACCCACTTTCAGGGCAATGTCGTGCAATGTGGCTGGCTAGTACAATTAAATAGTGAAGAATCATTAAGTAAAAATAATCTCACCTTGTGAGCCAAGTTCAATGTTGACAAGATTCCTAGATTTATTAATCAGACAATTCCGGATTATTTTGTAATTTGTATGTATTTATTGGTCTAATGCTCCTGATGTTCAAAGCTATTTTGGTGTTTTATTCACCATCCAGTGAATCTCTAGTAACTATATATGAAGGAAGTTATGGAGCACTGGAGTGTGATTATCCTTCCTCTGGGTTTTACAAAGTGCAGCCACTTCATTTTGAAACTGCTTCACAATTCACCTTGAAGTAATTCTTTACATTATGCTTCTGAATTATTGGCCACAATGATTTGACATTTAACTTGAGAACCATGTATTCTGAAGAACAGGCTGTTCGGAGCAATTTTATGCTCATTTTTCTGCCCTTTAGAGATAATAAAAAAACAAGTGGCGAGTCCCTTCAGTTCTTCTGAGGCCCTCGTGTAAAAAGCTTAGTCAAGGCAAGATTATTTGAATTGCATATTTTCAAAGCAAGGCAGTTCAAAGTGTTGTACATTTGATATAAAAAGGCACAGAGGACAAAACATCCCATTCTGCCGCTGGACATTCAATCTCAGTTTGGTTACAGTGCTGAGAAACAACACACACATTTTTTACCAACATTTCCCAGCAGCCATTCCCCTGACAGACGTGGAGCTGTACGTCTCAGCCTCTTCCAGGACATGGCATCACCCAGAGGTGTGAGATGAATTCATTTTCACCAGATATTTTCAGCAGGGTCTTTGCTATACATTGAGGTTTCAGGTTTCCCCCTGAGATCTGCTCCACCTTGCCACCAGGTGTCTTTGTCTCCATGATGGTGTCGAGACTCATAGTAACTGCAGGTCTATCAAATGACATTGTACCCGATGCTGTCCTCTTACTATTCACCCTTTACAACCTCCTTACAGGGGAAGAGTATTTGTAATAGAAAGTGTTGTTGGCATATAGCTGCAATAAACATGTACTTGTTCTGAGTCAGCCTTCAAAATGTCAAAGTCTTTCAGTCTGACTTTCAAGAGAGAAAATAAATGACATAGCCAAAGAGATTGTCTGTATTTGTCCTGCAGGACAACACATAAACGTTCTGTGATGTGATGCCTCTATCTGCGGGAGGATATCAATGGTCTCAATCAATCGTGATCCGACTCCTCTAGGATGAAGGTTTGATTAGGGAGTGACTGTGGTCATCGTTAAATGTCTGTGATCTGACGTGTTGTTCAACCGTCCATCCACTCCCACCTCCTTTATAGATTTTGTCCATCAACAGGATACAAAGATGGACGACATGTCTGCTCCACAAGAGGGAAGCCAGTTGCCACCTAGTGACACACCTCCTCCATGTTAGTCGATGAGACATGGACCAAACTAAAAAGTCAAAGTGCAGGTTAAATAAAAAAATTTCAATTTTAGGTAGTTCTCATCACACAGGTGTTTATTCATTTGATATCATCCTTAAAAAAGGGTTGTGACAGCTTAGACTCTTAGTGTTTTGATGGCATGTTTACATTTTTCTGCTAAGTTTGATTTCAATAAGTTATTTCATGTTGTCAAAAATGTAGTGGAATGTCATGATCGACAGCTTAGACTGACGCGTGATTGGTCAAGCACGTGTATCAAAGAGACCTTGATACTCTTTATTCCCTTCCCATAATCGCCAATGTGCAGACTCAAAACGTATTATTTTACCAGGTCAAAACCTTTTTTTTTATCTCAAATCAAGTCAGAAGTCAGAACTGTCAAGTTCAAGTCAAAGCTCTGATCTTAAAGTTCATAGGTTAATGTGTAGTCGGGTCTCGAGTCCACAGCTGTGGAGCTTCAGTGGCCCTCTCCTGCAACCCTGGGATTCAGGAGCGAACCATCTCACATGTGAGCACTCTCATGAATACTGGAAACAGCATCAGTCACCCAGTTTGGTGCCGAGCATTTTAATACTGTCCGACCTTCCTCACCTGTCAGGGCGCCCTCCCTTGGAGAATACTGTGTTTGACCTGCCTCACAGCGTCAGCTCGTCCGTTACCCTTTGACCTGAAAAGACAATGGACCTGACCTCTACCCTTCACTCTGCTCTGAATTCTATCAATTTCATTTTTTTAATATTTTCCGAAGCCAATAACAGGAAAGACAAAATCTATCCCTCAATTATATTAACCATTAATTGGTCATCACCTGTTAAACATAACATCAAGATGCATTCTACTGATATTATAAGTTAGCATTGCTTGATTGGGGTACAAATCACACACTAGATGTTTCAACCCTTCAAGGTTTTTCATTTATTGGTGAGTTTGTTCTCAACCTGCATCTCAGCTTTGATTTGAGAGGTCTCTCAATGATTGCTGCTCATCCCCCTCAGGAAAAACACATGCAGGCACAAAAGCAACTTGATTAATGTGAGAAAAAAAGCGTGGTCGTGGTTAAAGGAATCCAACATTGATTGTTAAAAGGAAATGAGGCAAAAACAAAGCTCCCGTGTCCAAGTCCAATTCACCCTGATGTGCTCCCACATGTGTCCTCACAAGGTTTTTCATTACACATCACGCTTCTTCCAGTTTGCTCCAACAATAAATCATGTCAACATAGGTTGTGGCCGGCAGAGGAACCAACAACCCATAAGACAATTGTCCACCAGGATTGCATTGCATCTGAAACGATGTGGTCTGACTGTCTGCGTGTACGGTAACAACTTATGGATGATAGCACAAGTCTTGAGATTATTTAATGATGAACTGTGAGTAAAAGAATGGAGAAATCTGTAAACAAAGAAATGTTCAGAGAGAAGAAATCTCAGATGAAAAATACATAGGAGCGGTGAAATACAGCAGCAAACAGATTTACACACACACACACACACACACACACACTGTTTGTAGTTTCCCCTTTGTAGCTTTGCTGTTAGGGATAATGACCTGGGCCCAGAGCTCGGATCCAAATCCTTAATTCATCTTTACCTCTCTCTCTCTCTCTCTCTCTCTCTCTCTCTCTCTCTCTCTCTCCCACTCCTCTTTTTCATCTTCCTGACACAAACACAGATACTTTAACATTCAGCAACGGCCTACATGTTTGAAAAATGTGATTGCAGAAGCTTTATTGTTACTGGTACAGTTCCTTGTGAGAGATAAGACAGGAGTGGAATTGAACATCTCACTGTTTATTGCCAGAATTAACTAATGCATGGCACAGCAGTTACTGGTTTAATTGGAAAGTCTCTTTTCATTTATGTCACTACTGCGTAGTAGTATTTTGAACCTCCATTCCCAAAAACCTTTTTGCATCCACTACACATTAGTTCTTCAGTCCAGCACACGATAAACTTTATCTGAGTCTTGATTGAATACTGAGACTGGCTCGCTATTGGTCGAGCTTGTGTATCGATGAGACATTGATACCACAGCTCTGTCCCCTAATGGCAATGGTAATAAATACTGTATTAATTCACTTGCGATTCATATGTGTGGGGTCACAGTTGAGTGGTTTTCAGAGCCTCATCATTAAAATGAATTGCATGTGAAGGAGATTAACTGAATGTCATTGACATTTACACACATAAATTAACAACTTAAACAAACAGTGCTGAAAGTGAAAACTATCTATCTTAAAAAAAAGGATCAGAACTCACAAAGGACCTTGAATTAAAATTGTAGTTTTCCATCCGATATGCAGAGTTTTATATATTCAGAGAAGCGTAGGTGCTGGTAAGAAAATTTAACAAAGAATTACAAGATGAGTGACAATCTTACATCTTCAATCGTGTATTTGTATATAATACATATCAATTATAGAGTAACTATATAATTATTCTTCCGATTCATTCTGCTTCCTCTGTTTTTCAAGACCGTCGTCTGAGTGCACAGTTATTAATCTGATAGAAACTGACAACTCATGAATAGAAAAATCTTTTGTTTCCACTTTGAAAAGAAAAAAGGTAAATGCGGGACAAGCAAAAAGTATTCTTTGTCAGAGCTGCCGGCTTCTCAAAGAATAAAACCTGTCTTTGTCCCTAATAGACAGACTGCAGCCCTCCGAGGCACAGCAGAAAATTATGGGATTTTTTTTTCCTGCTAATTGCTCGTCTCTTTTCACGAGACATCTCCTGCTGTTGGGGCTGCTGGTGTGCAGCCGCGACTGATCTTTATCCAGTCGCCGTGTTCTAATGGTGCAACGATACTCAAAGTGCTACTGCTCTTTTTTTCTTCTTCTTTTTTTAAAGGTTGTGAGACACAGACATCTTTTGCAAACAGTCTCTGGTGTTTAAAGTGTTTTGTTCTCTACTGTTCTCTTCTCTTTTCACAGCAACGACCCAATGGGTGAGTCCAGGTTCCTTGTGGTCTCCAGCAGGGGCGGATCCAAGGGCTGGGGTAGGGGGGCACTGACCCCCAGCTGAAATGTGATTGGCCCCTGAAAGGCCCCTGTCCAGTTATAAATCTTTATTTTATACCCTAACAGTACATATGAAAAAACCTTGACCGTCCCACTGCTTTTACATTACATGTCATTTGGCTGACGCTTTTGTCCAAAGCGACTTACAATTAATAAACTCAACATTTATGAGGGGCCATTTAGGGGTTCAGTATCTTGCCAAGGACACTTCGGCATGCAGATGGGGAAGAGTCGTAATTGACCCGGCAACCTCTTGTTGTAGAACGACCACTCTACCCCCTAGGCCACAACGCCCCTGTCAAGGTTTATTGAGCCACTGTTAATGAATTTATCTTTACCAGTGCTTTTCTCCACCAGCTCATAGAAAAGTTACGATTATAACAATGTGTGAAAGAAAGAAATGAAAACACTGTCAATGCTGTGAGAATAAAAAAAAGAAGCTGATTTTGTAATGGCATCATTGTCATTTTTAATCAATACAAACCGCTGTCACGCCTGCATCTAGAGCAGCAGAGGTTAAAGTCAGAGGGGAAGCGTGACACTGTCGGGATGTAGAGGATAATAGCTACGAGCCGTTCTTTTGACCTTCAGCTCGCTGGGTCTCGACAGACACGACTCAAACGCCTTTCATCCGAATGAGAGCGGTCTCATTAGGATGAACGGTGTAATACGCACAGGGATGGTCATGGCAAGTGCAAATGTAAAGTGGCTGAGAGCCTGAAGAGCAACTGGGCCCCTTGTGTGCACAACCCCCAACTATAGCGTGTCGCCTATAGTACCAGCAAGCCCTATGTAAGAGGTGTGGGGATGAAGGCAACCAAGCGAACCATGAAACTTATTTTACCTTCTTTTCCTCTTCATTTTATATCATAGAAGAAGAAAGCGAGGACACGTTGAAGGATTTCATTCTAAATGTTTATTTTGAAAAGTGGGTTATATATTTGTGTGTAAAGTCTGATTTATTGGCAGGTCCTTCAGGTCATGTTTGACTCCTTCAAGTGACACATGCATGTATGCTGCTTTTTGTCCTGTCACGTCAATGTCACATACTATATCTGGCAATACCGTGTAGGTCATCACATGCTGCTGCATCGGGTTTCTGACATGTAAAGTGCAGCACTCCACCTGACTGCCTCCAAACTCCTGAAATGCTCGTACATGTAGTTTTTATTTTGTGAAACCAAGGTTCTCTCCTCGTGGAGGTGCCTGAAAACCAGTGGTTGTAACAGGGTAAAGATATGATCCCTCACTCGATTCCCACACAAGCACAGCCAACTGTTGGCTGACACATAGACTTAAATCCTCCATTGGGGTCCACTCTATCTTAAATTGACACTTTCTGCCGTTTCCTTTACTTTGATTGATTATTTCCTTCCCTAGACTTACAACTTGTACATCTGCAACCGTCTCATCAACATGCATATTCATGAAGACAGCTAGTGTTTGTCGCGAGCTCCTAGCTTCCTATAGAAGTACGTGAAATGATGGTGATTGGTCGGTGAAGATAACAAGGCTTTTGCTGTTGACATAATTGTAATGGTCTAATCTACGTCCTTTGATAAATGTAGGAAGCCTCTGCTCTTGTGTTACATGTGGGAAAACATACTCGTGAAATATAAAGCGTGAAAGTGTATCTGAGGAAGGTTTCTACCAAATTAGTGGCTTAATCTGCCTTCATTCGGACCAATGTTAGTCGGAACACGCGGGAGAGAAACCAGTGGGGAAGCAGAGAGATGGAGCCATAGGCAGATGAAGCTGAACAGCTGGAGCTCAGGCAATGCTTTCAGACCCCAACAGTCATGGCCTTGTCCGAGAGAAGATGCCTGACACAAGCTCATGACGAAGAGACATTTAAACATTTACAGCACATTTGAACAACACCACGATAATACGTCTGACCGTGATAGTTTTGGTGTAGAGAGTTTTGCTTTCATCTCATCAACAAACACAGTTGACACATAATCAGCCAAAGGGGAAGCGTGGAAAACATTCAGTGTCCCTGAGCAACATTAAGGATAATACAATTCAAGGCCATTTTCAAAGATAAAGAGAATCCAGAGTGATTGAAATGCTGAAAGCCCAAAAAAGACAAGATACAGAAGAGACCCAGGGCCACATAAACACTTCAACACATAAAGATCGTGTCTCCTTTGGCCCAGTGTTGCTCTGGAGGCACTCACCCAGTGCAGTGTCTCATGTCGTCCCGTCTGATGTCTGTGTCACCTCGCAGACGGAACACAGAGCTAATGCTGACTCGTTTGTTTGTGTCCCACTGGGGCTGTCCATGTAAGAAACGGCATGCCCCCGAATGCACTCGGGGGGCGGAAAACAAACTCTCGCTACACGTGTTATGTGGAAGGACCTCAAACCTCTTTTGTTTTACCGCATGTCCTTCAAACTACCGACTGACAGGTACATTGTGTTTCTTTGACAGCGGTGCGTACGCCGGTCCTCAGTGGCCTACATTAGTGAGTGGAGCAGCGGAATAGCGATGGCTGGATTTAGGGTTCTATTGGGGATCAGATTAGCCGCTAACCCAATGTGAGTGACAGTGTAATATGCTGGAACTTTTTTTTGTTACATTGCAATCACTATATCCTTTCATTTGCCATTTTAAACATTCAATCTATCCAATATAGTTTTTTCAGCTCCTACTTATATTCGTGAATTTGATATTTTACCCCTCTAACAGTCCCCCGAGCTTCCCATCCCCCCCTCCATCCCTTCCTCTTTCCCTCTGTCAGTCTTATCGCCGTGCCCTTGGCTTTCATTTCTCCGGGGCTCTGATGGGTGCCGCGATGGCCCCATGATTGACGGGGCTGAGCTGATTTCCAAACACTAATCATGACATCAGCGCTCAGTCGATTTCACATCACATCACATCGTATCACATCATAGTTTGACTGATTGGAAGGAGGGGAAAAGTCCAAAAGACAGTTTCCTCCATATCTCTCTGGGGAAGAATGTACAGTGTCAGTATCGTTTACAGCAGAAACGATCTGCTCAGACCCTCGTGTAGTGGAGATTACTGGAAAGAAAAGAAAGACACAAACCATAACCAAACACTTTCTCACTCTTTCATTTTAGATTGTCTTATGCATGGTCATTTAAGTGTCTTAAAAGGATTTACATGAAAAGTTATGAGCAAATATCCAATGAATATAGTGACAGGATGCAGTACTGTTCAGGAGAGAAACTGTTCGATTTTTATGCGAATCCAGAAATTTATTTTACTACCAGTGAGTGTCACTCTAATTTTATTTTTGCCTTTAGAATTTTGCTGCATTGACTTTAAATGGTCTAATACAAGAATCAGTTGAATGGAGCTTCGTTTACAGATGAGCAGTTTAGTAAAAAATACCCATTTGTGCATTCATGGATGTTGCTACACTTGATGTGTCAGAGATATTAACGATTAATATCTTAAATGCAAGAACGCCTCACATCATTTGCACATGCCAATTCATGAAATGCTTCCCGTCTTTGGCTTTTGGCTCAACAAGTTTAAAATGTGCATCAGAAACTACGTCATCTGTGTATGACACAAAGAAGATGAAGGTCCTGGGACTTGGATTGGATGGAGGAAGGTTCAAGTCTCTTCTGCATCTGGAGTTGCACAGTGCACTGAAAATGACCCGAAACGAGGGGCTGCCTCGAAGGTAGGAAATCAATTAGTGAAAGCATGCAGTGAAGGATGGTCAGCACAAATGCTAAGCGCACTTTATAGTTAAAGGGCTAACACATAAACAGAGAGAGAGCGAGAGAGACAGAGACAGAGACAGAGAGAGAGATCATACACATACAGAGAGGCAAGCAGTGATTGTCCTCAAACAAACCATCACTAGAGAGAGTCATGGGACAAAACTGAGATTTTCCCACAGCGTTTCTGTTGTGGTCAGTCTTCCTGCTCCTCTTCTTCCAACGAGCCTCACTGGGGCAACAAAAACCCTCACGTACATGAGAAACCAATGATCAGAAGGAGAATAAAAGGTTATTAGAATCCCAGTGGGTCAGTTAAATGCTGATTCCCCTCCCATTCAGTGCTCTACATACGCTGAAGGTAAAATCCAACCTTATAACAGAAAACAGTGGTGATGAGTAGATAACTGTATTAACCCTTGTGAGGTTTTAATCACTCCCTGTTTGTGGGTCTGGTGGATGCACAACTCATTTTTAAAACAATGCTGTGATGACAATTTATTCAAAATTACAAGTGACTTCTATCAACAAGCAAATAGACAGGAGATATGGTTCATATTTGCTACAAATTTGTCAATACATACAGTCTTTTATAGAAATTATATGAGGCTTATTGAACACATATTTATGCAATTGTACACAACACATGAAGTTTTATTGTTTATGTCTTCTTGCACAGGTAATAGTAGTAGTACCGGTGGTAGTAGTAGTATTAGTTATAGTAATAGAAGGTGGACCAGTGCACCTGAACACCACATATGTAATACGTGTAGAGGTGTGCATGGAGCGCACTCAATGTAAAACATAATTTTTACATGATCTGCACAGAAAATGAACCAAGGTCAATGAGTCCCAGGTTGAATTAAATCAATTAAATCAGGTCCCACAGGATCAGACCCCTAATAGCCTGTTGGGGGGTTTTACCCAATGAACCAACATTTTTCTGAGTTTTTGTCCTCCGGCCTTTCCAACCAATTTTACAGACATCTGTTAAAGCAGCATTCATTTTTCTTGGGGGGAAACGAACAAGCTGTAAACATAACAGACATTATTAAACTGAACACAACCCTGTGCAGTGTTCAATGATTCAAATTGTGCCATCAAACAATAATAACATTGTATTTAAGATGAATGGAAGTGTATGACAGACAGCTCCAAAAAGGAGGCTAAATAACAATATCCATTTTTTTTAATAAATATAACTACATATATTGCTTATGCATCGTGTTGGCACAGTTAGGATATAACACATGATTAATCTGCCTCTGATTGTCAGTTTGTCAGTCTCTGCTGATAAAGAGTTTAAAGCCAGAAGGTTCACTATGGAGCAAAATCAGTCTTTCAAATTAAAAGACATACTAATGTGATATTTATCTTGATAAATATTGACTGATGTGACGGATGTATCATTTTTAGGCTTATCACCCAGTCATATGATAAAGTGCAGGTTTAAGGTAGGCTAATGACTCTAATGCAGTTGTCAGACCAAACTAATTTTCACCAGAGAAGCCAGCTCCGACGTGTAGGTCCACAGGATCCTGCCAAGGTGCACACAGCTCTGGGAATTTCACCTCCACAGCTGGAGCTCTTCCTTACCTGAGGCTGAGACTGACCTGTGGTTAGTTGGATGACCTGCTCGCTCAGATCTGTACCTGGACCTGTCTCCGGTGAGTTTCATCCCCAAAGCTGATTGGCTTTCTTGTCATTGCATCACGCAAACTTTTCACCAAAGTTAAGGTTTTTAAAGGCAAGTGGGTGCAGCCTTTTCCAGTAATTTACGCCGCCGTGAATGATGCGTAATTGGTGTCGACTGTCATCTTTACATCTACTTTTGCATCACCTTTTAAAGGAGCACAAAGTGTTTCTTCTTTCAGTGTGGAGTTTGCATGTCCTCCCAGTGTCTGTGTGGGTTTTCTCTGGATACCACAGCTTCCTCCCACTCACCAAAGACCTCCAGGTCAGGTTAACTGGAGACTCTAAATTGCCTGTAGGTGGTGAATGGTTGTTAGTCTCTGCTCGTCGGCTCTGCAGTGGACTGGCGACCTGTCCAGGATGTACCCCCCCCCCCCCCCCCCCTGCCAAATCATCTCCATCCCCCACTGCAACCCTCAAAGGACAAATGGTGTAGATAATTGATGGGTGTTCTCATCTTTATCGCAAAACCCCTTCATATTTCTTGAAGAAATATATAAGACTTGGAATATTGATTCTTAAGATGGACGGGAACATTTAACTCTCGGGCTGAAAATGAGTCCCATGCACTCCTCCTGTAGAAAGGGATTATTGTCCCCCACCTGGAGAGAGAGACAGATGAAGACTGATATTTGACCTCTTATATCTATACGGTTTAAATATGGCTTATGCACTCAGCCACTCATACCACTCATCACTCTCTCTACACATGACCACACTAATAACCGTGGCTACATCATTCTCTCACTGGGGGGGGGGTATTCAACCTAAACAACCGTGCCTTTCGCTGACAGGCAAAAGGCCAATGTTTCACCTCTGAGCCTGACGCTAATCATGGTGACAACATTTAGAAGAAAAAAAAAGATACTCACAGCAGCACTGTCATCTCTGACATTTGCAGTTTTTTTCCATCTTGTTATCTACAGCTCCCTGTTGACGTTCCCACAGCCTCACGTGCGGAGCCAGGAACCGTCGAAGGAGGATCTAAAAATAGCAGCGGCAAAGCAGCTCAGTGTGCCCAATGTGAGTGAGCACGTTTTTTAATATCTCCTCATTAACTATGCATGAGATTAAGTGCTCCAGACTCCACTGTTTGTTGAGTGATGAGCATTGTTTTGAAACGTATCAACTCCCTCCGCCTGACCCACTTAGTCTGTTCTGTTCTCGACACAGATGAATGATGTTGACTGGGCAAACAGATATGTCGGAGGGCACACACTGTAGTCAATATTACAGTTATCTCTAAATTTCCTGTTTGCTCAATAAATACAGGGACGTTTCCTGCCCGTTTTCGGAAATTCAGGGTTATTGCAATTACTCAATGGCACGATTTAGTCGGGAGAGGTCTGCCTCACCGGATGCACAGTGTGGGTATAAGCCTGCCACTCGGCCCCTGTCACATCTCTCTTTGCTGTGGGAAAAAATCTCAGAGTGGCGAACTACACTCTGCTGTAAACAAACGATTTGTCCAAAATGTCTTTTCTGCTATTTATGGCATTCTATTTGCACTTGAATGTCAATGGCAGGGATTCATGCATCCTGGGCTTAGTGCCACCCCCTAGATCAGAGCTCTTCAACAATGGGTCCGCGAGGGTACATATTTGGTTATTTAAAAAATCAATAAAAAAACATTTCAACAAATTTTTTCACCACAAATTTAAATGTCTTTAAATACACATTAATATGAATCCAACATATTGTAGCGAATGGATAAACGGAGGCAGAAGACGTTATCATTCAGTCAGCAATGCACACACTGCAGCTCCTATACCATGCTTCATGTTTAAAATAAAAACATGAATATATGAACCTGTGTATTTGAATAGCTTAGTATTGAATGCACAATAACAGGGTAGCTATGTTTATACATGGCACGAAAACACAATTTTATGCAATATATATGTAGTAGGGGGTCCCTGCTCCATCTCTTCATCAGTTTGGGAGTCCCTGGCCTGGATGATTGTGATTGGTAAAATAAAAACCCAAAGAAGCCGAAGCAAGGGAGCTGTGTCTTGATATGCAAAAGACCCACTCGATCACTTCATCCCTGTAAACGCGGGGAAGGAGGTGTAACTTCTCTATGGTCGTCTGACGTGAAC
The DNA here is from genome assembly GCF_949316205.1 of Platichthys flesus. Classification (NCBI taxonomy): domain Eukaryota; kingdom Metazoa; phylum Chordata; class Actinopteri; order Pleuronectiformes; family Pleuronectidae; genus Platichthys; species Platichthys flesus. The sequence continues at coordinate 22,759,802 of NC_084949.1, forward strand.
TGTTTAATGTTTTAATCATGGCATCAGTGATTTTGAAAGTCAGAAAGGTCAAACGGGGCATAAACACACAACATTACTGACATCTGTATGTGACACGGCTCTCTGGAGGATCTCAGTGGGAGATGCTGCTCCTTTGCTTCCTCTCAGGAAATTGGCGTTGCACACCTTCGACAACCCGTGCAGGTGCCACTAATTCAAATGTGGGTCAACACTTGTGACCCCCACAGGCTGGGCAGCATATGGCACAGTGGAAGCTGAGGAATCTGGCCAAACTTTATATACGTTTATCTCACAACCACCCTAACCCCCAACAGTCGGGCACAGACTTTCTTAGATTTTCCGGCTCATGATTTCTCCAATAATTCCGTGGGTAAAATAGGGAGCAAATGTTACCAGGCAGCTTAAATCCCTTTGCTGAATTGGCTCCAGTGACAAGCCTCTGTAATCCGGAGAGGGACAGGTGTTGCCATGACAACAGCTTGCCCCGAGCTGAGCTGGCGAAGCTTTCAAACAAATGATTACATGAGTGAAAAGAAGAAGAAGAAGAAAAAAAAAATGTCTGTGCCAAATATGTGCATACAAGGCATTCCGCCCCCTCTGCTGCTCCGGAGTATGGGAAGAAAACAAAATGCATCCAAGATCTCGCTGAGTGCTTCAAACGAGAGCTCGAAACCCAAGGTGGATACGACACCGTGGGCAGGAGGTGACCTTGGATCTATAAAGGAACGACTCAGAACAGAAGTTGTGGACAGACGGTGCAATGGCGTTCTCATTGCTCTGCCAGTTGAAGATAGAGCTAATAATAGAGCTGCTGTATCTTTCAGGACACCCAGAGAAGTCAGAAAAACACCACAAAGTTCATCCAGTAAAGTTGATCCATGATAACACATAAATATATATATATAAATGTGTGACAGCCTCTTTTTTCAATTGTTCCCAATGAGGAAAAGTGCAACGAGCAACTTTTTTCAGCAAACTTTTTTTGGTGCTCTAAGTGCTTGTCGTTTAAAATGTTTTTCTAACATAACTGCAGCTCATTTTCCAGCTTCCAAACAGATGGGACAGGACTTATCTACTTATCACCTTGGTAGAAAAAGGAAATAGAGTTCTGGTCATTTCCGTCTATCCCGAGCATGAGGATGTGTGAGACTGAAACCATCAAGATTGAAAGGCCCATTTGTGGAAGCACATCAGCCCCATAATGAGTATTGTGTTGAGCTTTTGTCGCTGTATGCCTTGCAAGCTTGTTGGATGTGTAGTCAACTCAAACCAACACCACAATTCCTTCCTTTATGGCCGTCAGATGGAGCAATGATGGTGTAGTGACAATAACTATGCCTGTTTGAAATGGTCTGCTTATTCGGCCTGTGGTGATGCTGGTTGCATTTGTTTCTTCTTCTGAAAGTGTAAAAATGACCTTCATTAATTAAGCTGCAGCAGGTAAAGACCAGTTCCTGGACTCTACTTATTCAAAGTTCGGTGAAGCTCGACACAGAAAACCCATTGTGGAGAATCAGCTGTTGTTGCTGTTGTCTTTAATGAACCATTGGAATCAGCAACATCACTTATATTGATGAGTCCCAGCCAATGCTTCTAAACAGCGCTGGTCACCTAGTTTTTCCAAATTGTCTTATTATTGAATGTATCGTGTTTTCCAAATCACACCAAAAATCGGACTGCACTTCTTTGGGCCCTCAACAAAACATACCAAATGTGAAGTGAATAACATTAATGGTTCTTGAGATATGTGAACATCACACAGACAGTCTGGAACGAGATTTCTGGAATTTTAAGACAGATGAGATCCAGCTTGCTCACATACAAAAACAAGGTCAGGGAAAAGACCCATACACAGCACTTTTATGATGACAGCCCTCCCCAACCCTGACTGTGGTGCCGATGACCAACAGGCTCTTCGGAATCTCATCATTCATTAGCAGGAACCAGACCAGTGTGTGGTGGATCTGACAGTAGCAGTGTGTGTAGCACCAGCTCAAATTGAGCTTTAAGGTCAAAGACTTCCAGCTGCGGCAGTTAGTCCCGCTGAGGGCAACGGTATGTGCTGCTTTTACAGATTAGGCTTAACTGGAAATTCCCTGCTGAGATATTTGCTCTTAAATCGTAATCAACTCCAACTCTTATTGGAGCTAATCCGAAAAACAACTGGATGAAAACCAATGCTGGGCTCGAAGTGCTTGAACAAATTAGTTTACTTGAGCTGTTTAAGTACAACAGAGAAAAGTAGTTCAGCATTTAAATACCATTTACTCACTTTCTTTCTGAGTGTTCGATAAGATTTAACCTTTCATGTGCTAAAAACATGATGCTAGCAAAAAGACAGCTAGCCTGACTCTGTCCTACGATATCAAAATCCACCTACCACCACCTTGGAACTCACAAACTCACACGTTACACTTTGTTTCATGAATCAATGCAGAAACCAAGAGGATGAAATATACCAGAAGTTGGTTATAGACTCTTAAGATGGATGGCATGGAAGCTCCCAGAAGTGAAGACAAATGTCTACAACCAGCTTAACACAACAAGATAGAAACTACTACACCTTCTATACTCAAAACAATAATTTATATAATACACAATATTGTAATAAGGCCCTGTGATGCAGAACACCAGGTTTAATGTTTATACTCATTATGTTTTATGGAGCTACGTTCTAATTTGCAGGCTTACAAACACATATCAGTATGAATTATAATTTCTATTGCATTACAAACTTAACATTTTGTTTAGGACATTACTATAGTTTTACTCTCCTCATTACTATTAAAGACTCATGAAACTGGACCATCTGCAGCAGACGTTTTCTGTTTAGCTGACTCAGCACCTGGACAAGGACAAAAGGGTGCGTTTTCTTCACCACATAGAGTTTTGTTTCCAAGTTACATTGACTGTCCCCACTCCAATCAGTCGGTGGTAATTTTACTTAGGTCTGTGCACCGTAAATGAAGTGTAATTTGCACTAAAGTGAAGGTCAGAATAAACAAGAGATTTCATGATTTAAAGGTCATGTTGAGCAGAAAATTCCTACAGGATTAACGACTGGGTTAATACCAGTCAGGGTTATAACCTCTGAACTTCAACCCAGATTTCATTGCTAAGGCTAGAAGACAGTTCAGTTCATGAGTTCTCTGAATGCCTGAGGTAAAAAGCACTTTACTGAGACTAAACACTTCAGCATGTAAAAACCTGCTTCATTTATACTCTGGAACTTGTTTATTTGGCTCCCCGCTACAGAGTGCACACGCATTAAACATTTACAGTCAAAGCTTTGTAAAACTATTTTTGGGACCCGCAACCCACAAACGCTATCTTTCCCTGGGTAGCACAGGAAGCCAGGGCAATTTAGGTTTCTAAAACCAGATCTCACATTGATGCTAGCGATAGAAGTGCATTAAAGCATGGAGGCATTATAATTCCCTCTCTGTGGACTCTGGCTTGTATTCTCACAGAGCTGTCTCATCCAGGAACACTTCAAATTAGCATCTCTGCCCACAGGGCACTGTCTGTAACGTGGGAGCCAGGAGCTGGCTGACAAAGCCCGGAGGGCCGCAGCATCCCTCACTGCCTTTAGTTGGAGGTATTAGAGCACGAGCGAGACAGGCAGAATGAGTAGGTGGACAGGAGACATAATTCTGGAGTGTGGCAGTAACAATTAAAGATGAGAAGACTTAAGTTGATTACATAATTTGAAAAAGGCACACCTAAGTTCCCTGACAGCCTTTAAAACACACACACACACACACTCGCTTCCAGGCACCTGAGTACACTCACAGTTGATTTGAGACCCCATGAGACAGTTTGTACTAAAGCAAATCCCATCCAGTGAACACACAAGAGGTCAATTATTCAACAATGGAGGCTGTCTAATTATGCATATGCACACAAGCAACATAAATTATTTACAAAAGTATCTGAATCTTGATGCAATAATAACATACAATCTGGGAGTGAGCCAAAAAGATCTGGAACAGAATCCCTCCCTCTCACGTTAGCAAGTAAATCTTAAATCTGATTGGAAGTTTCATCCATAGTAATGAGACCTGATGGGACCATCATAAAAAATCCATAAATGTTTTACAGGCCCTATGTGTGTCATTAGGGGGTGTGCATGAGCGTGTGGTGGGACCGAGCCAACCCTAAGAACACAATAACTCCTGTCGCTCAGGAGGCAGAGAGGGTCGGCCACTAACCAGAAGGTCGGTGGTTCAACTTCCCCGGCTCTTCTGGTCTGTATTCCAAAGTCGGCAAGATGCTGAGCTTCAAACTGTCCAACAGCCGTGCCGACAGTGTGTGAATAGTATGTGATAGAAAGAGCCCCTGCATACAGAAGCTCTATTATTGTTTGCATGAACGCACACTGTAGCTTCCCACCAGCCAGAGTATGAAGTACACACAGTCTTTCATGGATGCACATAAGCAGCCACAGATCAATTCCACCTTTCAAACCACCTGTATGATGATTGATACCTTGAACAAATATGGATTCAGAGTTTGTGCAGTACAAATCGGGGATGGAGGCGGGGCCCAACAAGTTAGTTTCAACTGTCAATCATGACCTTCTGCTTAACTAATTCAAACCAAACTTATCGGAGAATAAAATTGGAGTCAATTTGGCTTCACTTATGAAGCCTTCCCATATACTCTTTAAATAAACACAAAATATTTGCAAACAGGTGCCACTCAATTAGTCGATTTTGCATAAATTTATCTTCTCAAAATCAAAAGCAACTTAATTATGAAGTCTAAACATCTTCCGCTATCCGTAAAGAATCTTCATAATTCTGCCTTCTTTCCTTTCCAACCGAGAAGCCTTTCTATTTCATCTTCACTTTTCTATTTTTGGATCGGCGCTGTGTAGTCCAGCATGGCCTCGCCTTCCAGAGGCTTGTTACTTAGAGCTGGTGGGATGTAGGCACATGTGTCCCTGTTTGTTTCCGATGTATTTTCAGAGAGGTTAATGCGTGCTGACATCACATAAATGTCCTCTCATCCAACTGAGAATATGCCAACCATGCAGCAGGCAAGCCGACTGCACACAAGCACACTATCAGTCTGTCCTTACCTCCCATCTCAGTTGATCTTTTTCTCTGTCTATTCACTGTAATCCCACAACTCACCTTGTTTTTCCTGCATCTGTAAATAACCAGACTTTTCTGCTTGATTACTCTGACAACGTCACGTGATCAGCGAGTCTGTCTCTTATTCCTGAAAAGAGTTCCCAGGTCATCACACTCCACCGAGAATCTTTTGACTTCCCTCTCCCCGATATGAATTATTTAAAAAGAGAAAAGCATTAAAAGTATTTTAAAAAACGTAAAAATGTCTAGGTTGAGCTCAATGTTGTTGTTGTGCGCTCAATTTCCAGCTCAGTTGTTTTTCAGATCAATGACAGAAAAAGGCTCAAAAGATGGATGATAAAAGTTTAATACAGCTTCTGCAGTTTTCAGGCAGGATTTCTGTTTGTCTGATGTACGAAACCAATTCAGTTTGAGGGTGAATGAATATTCCTATGGCATACTATACATAGCCAACTTGAAAGACGGGCAAATAACAAAACAGTGCTTTATGTTGTCGAGGACTCACCAGCCCTCGGGTGCGGTGGAAATGAGCCGGCAGCAAAGAGACAGAAGGGAAAGAAGACAGTCCGACTTTTCCCTGACAGCAGTAAATGTGTTGATGTGTTGTGTTCCTCTGAATTCTGTCGCGATGTGTTGACAGTTTGAAGAATCGCTGACGTATGTGGGAAGCATAGCCCAAGGACAACATCACCTTTCAGAATAACAGGAGAGGCCCAATGAACAAAGTTGCATATGGGGTGGTTCCAAAGGCTGTGAGGGTGTTAACGTTGCGTGTCATAGAGCGAACACAGTGCTCGGGAAATACAGTCTGCTACCTGACCAGAATCCTACACCCAATAGATATAATGGGAGAGAACTGGGCTAACCCTAACCATCTGCAGTTTCTCCAGAGGAGGTTTATACGTGAACACAAATGTCCGAGTGACAGAATGAGGATTTCTGCCTAGTCCCCTAGATGTCTTCAGTAAGTTAACAAAAGGGTGCGACAACACAGCAGGGGATCCACACCGTGAGCTAATGGGGGGGTTAAAAAACATCGTAGAAGATGTGATCTCCGTTGTGTAGTGGAGATAATATCACGTTACTTCCTGCCTCTGCCTGCTGCTCCCCCTCTCGCCTGAATCCTGTCGTAGGATTTGTTGCTGTTGTGAACGCGTCTGTGCAGAGAACCCCCCCCCCGCTGCGTTGTGCGTGTGCAAAATGCCAACTTCAATATATCTATCCATCTAAAAATATTTGACACAGTAGTTAAAGTTACAAATCAAAGGATAGGCCATACACACAGACACACACGCATAGAGAGAGACAAACACACAAAGAACAACGCACTGACCTTCTGAGTGTCACGATTCACAGCAGGGGGGGGGGGGGGGGGGTAGAACAGGCCGGTAACATGGTGGAAATAACCACCTGGACAAAAAGAGAGGAGTGGTTCTACGCCACACAAGGAGGAGACATATGTCCTGTACACCACAGTTCATTAACCCCGTATGTTGCCCTCAGCACAACATGGCACGAACCAGCAGTGAACAGCACAGCAGAAGACGACTGAACATGGCTCACTTTCAAGGGGACGCAGGGCCGGACACAAAATCTGATCCTTTTCATGGAGACTGTCACCTGAAACAAAATGAATACATGTTTTTCATACACACTCAGACTTTTACCCCCCAAGTCATCATCTCAAGGAAACTGTTGTTTTTATAAGAGGGAAAACATGATGAAAATCTGATCATTGGATACAGCCTCATGTTACAAATTCCTTTCAATGTAATGGGTCATGATAATAGCTGGAGTTCCAAAGTAAATAGTGCAAAAATAAAGATGTATAACCAACTGTCAATATGGCATATTTTATGATAAAATAAATGTGTTTTGACATAGATACATTTATAACGTAACAGTCTTTGATCATTATAAAACAATTTATTTTTTATTATTCTTCAATATTTGTTTAATAATGTATTATTTTTCCTCAAGTGACTCCTCTTTAAAGGTTATTAAGCTGAAAAAAGCCAATGTCAACTTTAAAGAATCACTTTATCCTATTATATTAATATCTGCCTGTTAAATGGGAGTGTAAGACCGTCTTTGTAATGCTGATCTGCTTGAAGATGAAGGAAAACAAAAGCTGTCACAGCTGTATTTTGTGTGTTTTATTCTTAAACGTTTAGCTGCAAGGTAAACGTCTGACTGAGGCTCCTGATTCACTGCCTGTGTGGGTTTCAGTCACAGATCTGCAGATTCTTAATGTAGCCCTTCTCACAGGTCATTTACAGGCTCTGGAGCTCATTGTCTCCAGGACAGCTGTGAAGACACAGATGGAGTCAAGCTGGCCTGGTCCCCAGTGGCCATTGTCATAACAACCAAGGTCGGGAAGATATCATGGGCCGAGCCTCCAGTCTCGTCACAGCACCGACTCAAAAAAAGTATTTTGCCGTACAGCCGAACAGTAACTGAACCGTCGCCACGAGTCTTTAGTGTCTAAAGACACAGGAACTTAATAAACATAAAAATAAACATTCGGAACACATGACCCTCTGTCTCCCTTCAGCATTTTCCTGAGCAAAGAAAGAACAATGTTAAAGTATAAGAGAGTAGACCTGAGTACATTTACCAGAAGATACAGGGATTTAAATGGTCATTTTTCAAGCCGAGGTTGAATATAAAACATTTAAGGTTATATAACATTTGTAAGGTTAAGCTAATGGTGTCACCTCAGTGTGCTCACCCCCTATTAGTGAATGCCAGAGAGTAAAGATGGAGAACGTGACCGTGAAGCCAAAGCATCTCAAATGCCACCTGGTGGCAGGCGGCAGTATAGGTCATTAACCTTGTCCCATCCATGTTAGCAGATGGGACATGTCATCAAAGTACAAGTTATGTCATCTTTCCACATCTTTCCACAGATATTTGTTCAATTGTTCATCTATCATGTAATTTTGGTTTTATTTCAGTTATTTGATGCTATAAAGATGGGGTGAAACATCACAGCTGAGACTGACTCGTGATTGGTGGAACCCTTGTATCAAAGCGACTCTTCTAGAGCGGCTCCATCCCCTGATACTGCAACTGAGGAGCTATGGCTTCTTTCATATGGGCTGTTTACCCGTCTCAAATAACTAACCCTTAGTGATAATTTCCTTTTTGTGCCCAAGCACATCTTTTCAATGTAATAATCTAGAGAAGGCCACACAGATCACACACAGTATTACAAAGTGCAGAGGAGTCCAGGTTGAAAGCATCCGTCGAGCTGAAGTGACAAGAATCTGATCCCCTATTAAATCCAGGGATTCCGTAGCCTGACTGTTTATCAAAAAGGGATTCGGTGCATTATCATTCACAGGATTTACAAGACAAAGTTGTGCAGATTCTGACAAGTGAAGAAAAAGGTGAACTGTCATCACGATTAACGTGGGATGAAGAGAAAACGCTACGGAGGCGTTCGACTCGGTCAGCGTTGACACCGACTCGCCGAGAATCAGGCGGGATCTTTTAGGTTTACTGTTTCCAGTCAGGTCAGTGTCGGCTGACAGAAAGACCAGGAGGAAGCGGATACGGTGGAGAGGAATCATTTTGTCCCTGAGCATGACTGATGGCCGGCAACTTGAGCAGCGGATGTGGCAGCACCGACGCGTTGCTCAAGGTATTTGAAGAAGATTTGTCACAAAACACATCTGATCCAGCAGAGTTTGGGACAAGGTGACTTTGGATTTGGCAACAACATAAGGTCTTTAGAAACACACTCGTATGTGAGCGTGTGCAGTGTGGGGGGGTGGGGGGGGGGGCCTGGCAGGAGCGCAACACACGTGTTTGTTTTTCCTGACATCTTTTTTGAACAGCTGTGCGATGATTTGTCTTTGCCTATCTCCAGTGCCTAAACCGTCCTGTAATTGATTTAAGACGCTCATGTGCCACGTGGTCCCCAGAGCGACATGCTGGATGTTACACAACTCTCAGAATCCAATCATTTCAGGTGCTACACTTAGTTTTTGGTGTATGATGCGACTATCACATCTCTTCTAAACACATTACAGATTATATTTCTCAAAGTTTGTGCACAACATGTTGACTTTTCTTTTTTTTTAATTAAATTATAAACTATAGATCTACAGTAGATATTGTTCCACTTTTCTAAATTTGATTAAAAAGTAGGATTGTATGTGATTAAGGCCCCTAAACAGTTAATTAGTCATTTCTATCCATATTTGTCCTGTGTCGTCTCGTGTAATATATGTGGTATTTGTTTAAATTTGAGATATAAGGATATACAAGTTAAATAACTTAAATTGACTATGTTCAGCTTTGTAATCTTCATTGGACTTACTTTTTGTCTAACTCGAGGCCTCTGTTTAGTCATTTCCCAAAGCACATTGATACAAAACAGTTTCTTTCTGCCTTTTTCAGTAAGTCTACAATAACCACAAACATAATAATGTGCTTATAAGTTGGCAAAGTGTAAGAACATGCTAGGCTAGCCGGTTTCCAATTAACATTCAGGTCAGTCAATGGGCAGACTAATCACAACGAGGAAAAAACAACATATCAATGTGGGAATACGCAAATGACTGCAGTATGTTCTGTAGTTGTTTTTTTATTCAGCTCCCAAAAGAATTCCTGAATTAGACATGTACCATGGCCAAGAAAATAATGATTCTATCTTTAGTTTGCTGCTGTGAGAATTCTTCTTATTGCAACCCTCATCTGTGTGTTTTAATGCTTTTCTCCGACATGTTTTGCAGGGAATCTAATTGCAGTGCAGATGATGTTCACTGAAAATGCTAATTCCCTTCCACAGAGCGTGGGTTGCGTAGGTAGCATGTAAATCCCAGGTCTTTGGCATTGGAGTGTTATGGCCATATTGAAAATCTAGTTCTGTCGAGAATAATCTCAAGATATTAGGACATTAAAATATGAATATGATGAAATTGAAGTTGGAATTTAATGAGTATAAAGAGCAATGATATTAAGAGATTCAAGAATAAGCACTACGGAGAACCCGTGTCGATGGGAGTTCCGTTCCAATCCTTCTGGATTCAAAATCTTGAACCAATCTCATTGATCCTTGAGAAATTATGCCTTTTTTAATTATTTTATCGCCTCGTCGACACGCTATGCAATTTCCTCTGTGTGCGTACGGTTCTTTCTTTGTAATACGATATAATTAGCTTCTTACATAATCAACAGACTGATCTTTTCATATCCCGCTATAACAATACACAAGGCTTTAAATAATGACACGTGTCGTTTTAATTAATTATTATGAAAAGTTCAATTATTATCTTACAATTACGACTTATTCTTCCAACCGTTAAAGCAGGAAATGTCAGTCTGAATTATACTATGTGGCTCCCACTTAAATTAACAGCTACACTATGGCAGAAGACAACTTAATGACTGTCAATGGAGACGTACTGACCTTAAGTGTCTGTAATTACACTCAGCGGCTGTAGTTAACAGATAATAATTCCACATCCAGTGACAGATTCTGTTCAAGCCAAGGTGAGGACATGACCACACATCACCTCAGGTTTACACTTCAGATTTTTCATAAAAGGAACTGACAGAGAATAAAAAACGGTGGTTGTTGCAAACACTTTGAAGAAAAACACGCTGGTCATGGGGGATGTTTTTCCTCCTGCGGCAAACCCAGCCAACGCTATTAACGGCCGGGCAGCTTGTCCAGGGTCTGTCTTCCTCCCTCATTAGGAGAAAGTGTCACTTGCTGGAACTTTGCTCGACGGGACCCCTGCTGTGAGGTGAGGAGCGAGCCGACCTACCGTCTCCTCCTGGGGCCGCCCTTGAGCTTCTCCCGCTCTCTCCACTCCTTTTCTTTCTTTCTTTCTTTCTTTGTCCCCGAAACCCATCCGTCATCGCTTCTCCCGTTTTATCCAGGACCCGAGGAGAACGTCTTATTTAGTGCAGTCATTAAAAGTAAAACAAATCCAACAAAGACGCTGTGGAGCCACGCGCTGATTCCACATTGAGACGCCATTATCACTCCATCGAAGGGATAGATTGGATCGTCTGAATATGCCACTGTATAATGAAAAGGGCTAAAAATAACTCTCCTCATTTTTAATGCAGTGATTTATCCATATGAAAAGTTCCTTTAATTCTCTTTGAGTTGTCCATGCACTTTTCAATGGGAAATACGCACACATGAGAGAGAGATGATCCAGTGGTGAAAAGGTGCCGTCAGCATTTAATAAAAGCCTAAACTATGGTTGATTTGTATTTACTTTACCTTTGAGTAAATAGTTTAACATTTTCTTTCCATGCATCAAATTTATCCTCCTCTAATGTTGCCGCGGTGCAGCCTGGATTCCATTATCTTAGCTCAGCTGCTTATTTTGGTTAGCTTAGTTTAGCATAGCGTAAAACTGGCAGCACAGCTATCCCGGCTTTCGGGAGTGAAGTTGTATCAACTTGTTCAGTTTCAGTAATACATACGAGTTTTAGACTCATATAAGGTCACCGTGAGCTTTGACCTCTGAGATCTAATCAGCAATTCCCCAAAAAAGAAACTTGAGATATCATGTTCAAGAGGCCAAGAACTTATTTTGTGAGGCCACTGTTACTTTGACCTCTAATCTTTGACCAACCAGTTCTTCTTCGGGTCAGAGTAAATATTTGGGCCAAATTTAAAGAAATTCCCTCAAGGTGTTCCTGAGAGGTTGACCTTTAACCACCATATTCTAATGACACAAGCCTTCTGTGTCCTTTCAGTTTGTATCTTCATATCGAGGCTTATTCTGTTTCAAATCCAATGAGATTCATTTTTAATGTTTCATTTGTTTATTTGCTTCCACTGGCTTGTGTCTAAATGGCTAATTCCTTTCTGGCTAGAAGCCTCTCTCATCATCTAATAGCAGTAATTGTCTTTTTGGCTCCAGTGTGATGATGACCTTTGCTGCTCTGTTGGCTTTCAGTGCCTATACCAGCACCATGGTTCTGTAATTTGAATATTATGAAAACATCACTGTTACATGAGCCTGGGAGAGAGAAAAAAATAACAAATGGCCAATTTCAGTTGCTGGAGCACAAATGGAGCGACTGTCAGGGTCCTTGTTTGTGCCGACAAAGCAAAGCAGCTTGTTATGTGCATGTGCTGGTCTAACGTGAAAAACAAGGCTTAATAATCACAATGTCAGTAACTCAGTGGATTATATTTCACCGTATCACATATCAGGGATGGAGCTTTATTATCTGAAGCACAATTGTCAGCCCTCCTCTACCTTTGTTTGTTTTTTTGTCAGCAGGATTACGCAAAGAACAACTGAATGGGATTTCCAGGAAATTTGCTGGAAGGAACACGGGTCAAGACCTCAATAAATGTTGTTGTGGATCCGGACAAAGGGGCGAAGGCAGGATTTAAAAAAATGTTGTGTTCAAATCCTGTTTTCTTCTCTTCTTTGTTATGAGTCCAGACTGTGAGGACATTATTTACTTTGCCTCATTGCAGTTCATGGATAACGTTATTCATGGCTTAATGGGTGTTTTGGTATGGATGTTGAAAATCATTTGCAAGCTGTAAGTTACCTGTTTTCTGCTTTAGAGAGGAGCTGCTCCTCGATAGCTAACCAGTGAACATAGAGGGCTTCACATTCCCCTGAAACCAACCATCCAAATTAAACGTATTTAAGTTTGTTTTTTTTTACATTAGGAACGATGGCAAATGTCTTCAAAGTGTTGGAACACAACAGATGAGAGGTTTCATGGCTCTCATTTGAGTCACTGAGCCTCTGAGCAGATGATCCCTGACCTGTTTAATCAGAGCAACTGTACTCTCTCATACATTCATCGACTTGCACTGTGGTGCGACCGTGTCAGCTCCAACCGACCGTCACACTAACATACTCCTGGGTGCATCCAACCAACAGAGCCCTTCCAGGCAGAAGCCCCCCCCCCCGACCCTGCACCCTGCTGAACTCACACTTCAGCAACATCCAACACCAACAGTCTCTCAACGACTCTTGAATAAAACCTGCATCCACGTCGGTTTCCATCTGAACTCGTGATGAGAAACTGGCAAACTTGTCACAGCTCTCTCCATCATTTACCACCAGGAACATCTGTTTCACATTTACCTGACTGAAGACCAACCGTCACAATGCAAATATCTGCTATACAATAAGGGAAAATATATAATATGGATTATTTGAATTTATAATAATAGGTAATCAGCATTATTTCATCCACGGCACAATGACATTGTTATGTATTCTCAATCTTTTCTGCAAACAAGCTCAAATCAAAACCCTCTTTGTTTTAACCACCTCCGAAGTCACTTCAAGGAGCCAGGGAACCACCGGCCTACGAGTCACTGAGGACTGCAGAGGAAACACATCTATGTGCAAGTCTGAATCTTTGCTTCCTTTGGAGGAGCCTTGTCAACCTGTGATGTGTTTGGTCCAGGAACAAGGACTCTGGGGGGATTCAGCCTTTGAATTGGGGCACAATGGAAAAAGGAGGGAAACTACTGACTCTGCAGTTTCCAAGGATCCTGCTGGTCTTGACGTGATTGAATGTATTGTGTGGCCTTGAGGGCGAAGAAGATTAATTGATATCAGCAAAATTATTTGGCACAGACAGTGTCACGATTACTTAAGTGATTTAAAAGAAGCTTTTTCTTTTTCCTTGTAACTGCAGAGTCGAGAATGTGATGCTAAACTTACTTGAACTGAGGCAAAATCTGAGGATATCATGAGTTTTCAGTTTCTATGTTGCGACGTTTATCATGATAATTATCCACATCAAGTGATATTATCATTTTTGTCTTGGTATACATTTAAGCCATATCTAATATATAATAAATAGAGACAGGAAAAACCAACATTTGGTGTCCAGAACAGTTTCAAGGACTCGCGTAAAATAATACATTCTTACACGTCGGTCTAAAATCTGCCAAAGGTGCTTAATTTGATAGAAATAAGCCGAATGCAAAACATCATATCTTCTTTAATCATCTCATCTTCAGCCCTCACACCCTGGCACTCTCCTTATTTTCCTGTAACATGTCACCTGCCGAGTAAATTTTATGTAAATGAAATAAAAGGAAAAACATAAATGGCAATATAACAAGAGTAATTTAGAAAGTCTGGCGTGTTAATAAATATCATCAGATTCTGTAAAAGAGGTACCGTGAATATTTACCTATCGTGATTCCTCGGTCCACTTCTCCCTCTCTGGTCCTGGGTGTTGATTGGCACCGAGGTCGCTCTGATTTAACGCTGGAACGCTTCGCCTCCAGCATCCGAGAGGATCATGGGATAGATTTTGAAGACGAAGAAGACAAACTTAGTAAAACACAATAAAATCACCAGTCAGTATGTCTGCTCAGTTTTAAGAATTCCCCAAGGACGACAACGTCACAGCAGGAAAAACCCAGTTGTTAAGTATACAACCATTGACCGTTGGTTCTGGTGTTGTACGTGCTGGCTCGGCTCTCATGCTGCAGAGAGTGTGTGTGTCTGCGTGAGAGTTTGTGCGAGCCACAAACCTGGGTCAGCTTTTTCCTGTAACAGATAATGACACCGACTGCAAATTGATTTTTAAATAAACTCTAATTATCTTGCAAAGTAAAAGTAGTATCACTCTAATTAGGGCGCTGACATCTCACCTCGCTCTATAAAGGCATATCGGCATCACGCTCCCCCCCCCCCCATGCTGTTCGTCAGTAACGCTTCAATGGTCGCCACACAGCTCACGTGTGACGCACGGCATGTTGAAAATCTTAAGTCCCTCGAACACGAGTCACCGTCTTCCTCCGCAGCTTCTTCAGACTCAGTCGTACGCGCTCACACGAATAGAAACGATTAAGCTGACTTACTTACTAACTTCTCTCTCACGCTAATAGAGTTTTAATTTGATACTTATCCTGTCACCGAAAGTAATTTTTTCATTCCTAATCTCCGTCTCCGACTCTGTGAAGACCTACCACCGCGTATTATCGTGTTGAACTGGTGAAATGTCACCGTGTCTCGTCTCACAGAGGACAAAGAGATCTGTCAGGTGATCCGCCGTCACCCACTGGGAGTCCTGATAAGAGAATGGCATCAAAATGTCCCTGTGTGAACGCTGCACATGCAGGACAGCTTTGTTTTTCTAATGTTGACTCTGCTTGATGGAATTTCCTGGTGAAACTTACCGACTAACATGTTGTGTAAACGTTGGTCCTGTGAAGATCTTTGTTTCTTCAGTAATAACCATGACTGATTGATTAGATTACATGAAGTGAGCCAAGTGAGTTCAAGGGAGAACGAGGCAGAAAAAGACAAGAGGAAATATTTCCGTTTAAAATAAGAGTGGAACTTGAACTTTTGCAACGATTAAATTATATTGTTACAATAATTCACATATTTTTATCCCCACGGCTCTAGCTGTTACGCTGTTAGTATATTGTCTGTGGTTAAAGTTAGGTAAGCCAGGAAGCACTTGTATTAAGGCTTCAATATAAACAACGTGCTTCCATTAACAGGTCAGAAAACAACTGAACAGAGGACAACATGTGCTAATTAGAAGGAACATTAAATCAAACCTCTTCACTTTGCCGTGTACAGTGTTGTGACTCGGAACATGTAACTGACTGAGGTGTGTAAACATGTCCGTGGCATCAACCTAAATTGAATTAACTTGTTTACATTTAAAAAAGCGTTCATGTTATGGCTTTAATGTTATTTATGCTGCTGACACATAAATCAAACCTGCTGGGGAACATATAATCAAACCATTGTCATTTCTCTCACGTCCGGGCGCTGCAGTGTCGTCTCTGTGGGCTTTAACTGGATCTCTCTTCTTTACACATCATCAGTAACATCGACACGTTTCTGGTACATGACAACATCTACTTAAAGCTTTTATTGTTTTTATATGCCGTTGTCATATAAAAATGTCCTTAACCCTTTTGTATTATGAAATAACTTTTTATGTCAATGTAAAGACAAATAAAAAGTGCCACACCTAAAGAAGCATGAATAAAGATCCTAATAAAACCTGGCTCGTTAATAAGACATTAAAGTTATTACTACATGTCATTTAGCTGACGCTTTTGTCCAAAGCGACTTACAATTAGTACTCTCAACATTCATGAGGGGCCATTTAGGGGTTCAGTATCTTGCCAAGGAAACTTCGGCATGCAGATGGGAGAGAGTGGGGTTTGAACCGGCAACCTTCTTGTTGAAGCCACTCTAACCACTAGGCCACACCGCCCCCACAATTCAACCACAATTCACGTATTCCTCTTGTTGTAACTTCAACCATGCAGATTGTTTAACCAGAAGATCACCTCAATCTGTGTTAAACAAGTGACCATCAACCTTTCTTGGTTGATGGTTCCTAATTTTTTTTATCTAAGTCCAACTATAGCTGGTTTATATAATTTTGTAGTTTCCATAAACCACATGTTTGATTTCTTGATTGTTACTCACCACACTCAACCTGCTGCTCCAGGTGTTTAGGGGGCAGCAACCAAACACTTCCTGCTTTTACACCGCTGTTGACGTCATCAGTTTCATCAGATTTTCCATTTTTGCTGTATATGCGAACAGCTTTATGATCATTCAATAAGAGATTTGAGAATCCCTCAGTTATGTTAAGTTAAGTTTTTTAATACTGTGATAAGATGGAACTGTGATATACAAGCATTTCATTTGTTATCCTACCATCCCAGGTCGTAAAGCTGAGAAGAATATAATTAAATGAGAAAGTTGGCAGTACAGTCAAATTGGAAAGTCACAATAAAAGTTTTCCCTGGGTAGAGACAAAAACTCCATATTGGTCCTGTGTTTCTATTTTCTTCTTGATGTGTTTTTCACAGCCAATGGGATTGCTTCAGGGATTTCACAGCTGCACCAGTGTGAAATGAACTTGTGTCCACGGCCTCAGGATGGACTGACCCCAGACCAGAAATCACTATACAAGGGACAAAATTGTGTACTGAAGGAACAGTCCACTGCTGAGACACATTCAAACTATGTCTCATTCCCATTCCTAGCAACCTGAGATTTGATTGTGTGTGTGTGTGTGTGTGTGTTTGTGTGTGTGGTTGAAATGGCTATAAAAGTTAAAACGGCTGTAAAAGTCACTTGTGGTCCATTTGAATTTATAGCAGTTCTAACACATTCAGAAAGGTGGCAAATTTTAAAGCAATTTAAAGATATTGAAATTTCTTAAACAATGATGCAGCAGCATTTACTTGGCATTTATGATTTTAACATCCACATTAGTCGGCCCACACTCTTAACTATAACGATTGGGCTGGATACAAAATGCTACAGGGGCACTGAAGAGCAGTGAAAAGTGGAGTGAGCCGTTATGGGCTGAGTGAAGACCATATGTGTCGCTGTAGAGCAGAGCTGTCATCAGGCTTGCCTTCAGCCCTGCCAGAAGGTTCTGAGGGGACCAGGCGGGTCCTGATCTTTCTGGTTTAACTAGGGTGACCAGACGTCCTCTTTTTCCCGGACATGTCCTCTTTTCGAGACCTAAAAAATGCTTCCGGCAGGGATTCCAAAAACGTCCGGTATTTTGCCTCGTCGGCAAAAAAATATTAATAATTTTTCTTTCTTTTTTTTTTTTTTGTCTCGTCGCATATTTGTGTTTCTGGGTCTTTCACATAGCCTACTAGTTATTTCGGCCTTCCAAGTTCTGGAAATGTTTCCACCCTTACGTTCCACCTTCTTGCGCGAGCTGACTGTAGAGAGAGTCTGTCATTGGGCGACTGATCTCAGGGTTGCCAGAGCCACGATAATTATCCTCCAAATACGACTATTTTGAGCCTTTGGAACGTTACTTTGCCATTTCCAATCCGGCAACATTGAGCACCTTGCCGCTTCCACTCCGTGCGCTGTTTACAACAGCACATTACATCTGCAGCCATGCCTAAACGTAAATGTAAGTTCACGGACGAACTAAAAAAAAATTACCCATGTTTTCGCCTCGGCCGTGATGCTTCGGAAGCTGAGTGCATGACATGCAGAGCAGGCACTTACGTGTCAGTGGCAAATAAAGGTGGCAGCGATTTGGAAGCTCACGTACACTCTGCAAAACACAAAACTGCAGCAAGAGGAGAGAGCTCGTCGAGTAAAGTGACAGACTTTTTTGTGAGTAAAACCGACACTTCTGTAATGGCTGCAGAGGATTTTAATATGTGGCTATATAAAGAATTTATTATTTAGAATGTTTTATTTGTTATCATTATTGACACATTTAAATGCCACAAAAAAGATTTGTTTTACATTTGCACTTTGCAATTTTGTTAAAGTTCAATAAATAGATGTTCATATAGTCATTTGTGTCATTTCATTTGTGACATTTGTATGCATTCACATGGTCATGGTGCGGCAAGCTATACAATACACCTCCCCACGCCAACCCCCCCCCCGCGCGACGAAGTGTCCTCTTTATTACAAACTCAAATCTGGTCACCCTAGTTTAACTCAATGTGAAATGATAGAATGAATGAATGTATTTGACGCCCCAAGCATTAATGGTGATTAAGATAAAGATAAGAAAGAGATTGAAGAGGCTAGAGTAGTTTATAATGACAAGAGAAGGGGACCAAGTGTCACTCCCTGAGGTACACCAGAGGAAATTAAGTTCCACTTGGACACACCACGAACCACAAAACCCCTCATTCTGTTTACTTTTGCTGTTGGTGCTTTTGTCATAAAACTCAGTGGGACAAAAGTAACATGGCGGCATCTTTTTTATTTATATAGTTCCTATCAACAGTGTTAGGCTGTACAATTCCCAGGTCTGTTCTAAGAGGTCCGTATCACTCCTGTGTGGTCAGGCAGAAACCAGCACGGACAAGCTCTTCTGGGAAATGTGCTCACAGGTGAGTAAAAACAACTTCCTTTATTGGAGGAAATTTGGAGAAAAATACTGAATGAGGCATAGCTGCTGCTTTTAGTGGAAAGTATGAAATATTGTCAGGTGAAAATTGTGTCTTCTATTGGCTCATTGTCAGGCTGCTGAACATCTTCACAATAACTTAGCACTGAGGTAGCGGACTGATGCATTTGAGGATGTACAGTTTTTTGTAGAACTGTTACTTTTGTATATGTCGTGCTTTGTCGTGTCATTTTGTGTAACTCGTCTGCTGGTGAGATCATAAGTATCTCCTCTTTCTCTCTAGGACTAAGAAGTCTTTTTTCTCTGTACCAGGCTTCAGCAGCTCTTGGGAGTTTTCGGGGGCCCAGGTGGCAGCAGTGATTCATCTTTGGATTATGTCTCTGCGAGAGAGCGACAGGAGGACAGAGCTGTATTATCCAGCTTCTTAGCTATTTAAGTCATCTTTCAGTGAGGCTCAGAGCAAAACAAAACAAACACTGATGACACAGTGGCACCTTACAGGCGAGAGGAGCTAGATGGACTCTTCACAGAATATCGATTACATTGCTGTACAGAGCCGTGTGACAATGCTAACCAGTGACACAATAAAATAACAAAAAGATAGAAAGACAAAGTTTTTAAATATGATATATTCCGGCATAATACTTGTTAAATAGCACTGTAATAACCACTGGGCACTCATGTATCAATGTAGTAAGTAATGAACACTGCTCATTTAATCAGTCAGTACTCTTGCATGCTCATGTAAAAATGTACCCATTAATAATGCAACAATGACTACTGATTACTCATTTAATAATGCAGTAATAATTACTAAGTATTCATGTAATAATGCAGTAGAGATGAGTATTTAGTACCCATGCAATAAAGTAGAACTTGTCTCTCAGGTCTCATCTAATAATGTGGTAATGACTACTGGTTACTTTTGCAATAATTAAGTTTAAAACTTAATTAATAAAGCAGCAATGAGTACTGGTACTTAATAGTGCTGTAATAATTACTGAGTTATACTATTACTATCGTGAATATGTGAATTGTGGTCAAACTTTAATGTCTTATCAACGAACCAGGTTTTATTAGGATGTTTATTCATGCTTCTTTAGGTGTGGCACTTTATTTATTTATTATTTGTCTTTACATTGACATAAAAAGTTATTTCATAATAAAAATGGGTTAAGGACATTTTACATCAGATTACTATTGTTATAATGCAGTAATGACTAATAGGTACTTGTGTACTAATGTACTCAGCAGTCTTACACCAGTAATGGACCAGATAAGTGAGATTTTTATACTTTTGAGTTAACTGAGCCTTTGGGGAGTCGTTAATTTATTTTAAATCATTTCAAGGTAACAAAGTGACTTGAGTCCAGGGAACAGATGTTGTTAAGACATGTTCAGTGAATAGTTTTCCACAACATTTCTTCAGAAATGGATCTTTTGGGTCAAGTTGACACAGAGCGTAGACGTTGGCTGCCGTTGACTTTCATGTGTTTTTCATTCTCTGCTGGAGCTTTGATGCGTGGCCTTGTCACGGTGAAGGATACCTTCTCTTTTCTTTTCTCTGTATTGAATCAGGACAAGTACACAGGCCTAAATCAGAGCCATTGGTCACGTATATCACCTGACTTCTCTCTTCCATTGAGTTGTACATCCTGAGCTATAACAATCTCTGGGTCACAGATTACAGTAGAACTCTGTTGGCAGTGTAAATCCCTGGGATTTCTACATTTGCCCATCCCCAACCCGTTCAGTTGTTTCCTACGACACAGAGCTCTTGGGATTACACGGACAGGGGGGGGGGGGGGGGGGTCTGCACTTTCAGCTCTTCCCTTGAGGACGATGGTCAGCAGTCATTATATAAGCCCTGTGAATTTTCGGATGCGTCGTCCTCCTCTGTGATGCATGATGCCTTTGTCTGTGTCCCACTAACAGGGGGGAGGCCCACGCACGCCATGCAACACGCATGCAAACGCCGATGTACAGTGGGCTATACACTCCCTGCTTCCCATGATGCACTTCACTGAAACACTTTTTTTATGTGCTCACCTTGAAATTTGTCCGCAGCCTGGAAACCGGGAATCTTCAGTGTCGGGCGGCCACATGTGCATGAGTCCGATGACGCAGAAACAAAAAGCTTCACATTAGAAAAAAAAGAAAAGCAAAATGAATTTCATTGGCTGTGCTCCACTTTGGATAAAAATGCTTCACTCAGTGCGGATTTGAGGCAGAGCTGTCGTGGTTGATCCTTTGCAGAATTATGAATAGAGGACAAGCCGAAGAACACAAGACAGGGGGCACTCACCTGAGACAAGTTTGTCAAAAAGAACAATTCAAATACTATAAACATTCAATTTATTAGTTACCCTGAGCTTTGAAACGCTTGGTGATTTGCTGTTTGAGCTTGTAGCAGCAGATACTACCACAGCTTGTATCTTTGTATGAATGAGAGAAGACTGAATAACTAACCCTAACCCATTTATGAAACACATCACATGGATTTAATCTAATTCCAGGCTCAATACAGCTTTTCAAAAAGTGAAATCAGGACTGCGACACATCCTCCCATCAATATCAGATTTTTATTTTGCATATGAACAATTCCTGATATCCATGCATACATTATAATGAGCTGGCAAGAGAGAGAGAGATCCTTCTTACCAAAATATATATTCCACCGAATGAAAGGGACGGTAGTGCAGGATATAATAAGACAGCAGCAACCCACTTTGCTTGCACTTAATTAGTCTTACAGAGTCACAAATGAGGTTATTAAAATCGACTAACTTCATTTATAAACTTCTCCTTCTATTTTCAAAATGTTGACTAGAATATATATATATTTTTTAAACACAGTGGCCTCTCTTCATGTAACCGTAGCCTGATATATATCTCACCATATACCTACGTGACATTTCATACAAAATAAATACTTAATATAATGCATGATACATTTATATCATCACTGTAAACATGAAAACAAAACCAACGTCATACATTTTACGGCACTACAGATACTGCAGAGTCAAACCAAAGTGCTCGATCAAAGACAAAGATAAGATGCACCCCTGTTTTTACTGTGATGGTTCCGAGGTCAGATATAGCACCGTACAGCGTGACAGTCTGAGAACAGCCCAGAGGATAGACACTGTTTTAAATGTATATTTGGTATTTTTCCACTAATTTTTTGTTTTGTTTAATATTTGTGTGTGTTGGTGTCCTCTCAGTTCTCCTCAGACCGACTCCACCTTGACCTGGTTATTGTTGGTCATGAGTGGTGACGGTTTGCTCTTGAGCCTCTCCCCCGCGTCGTTGGAGCTTTCCTGGAAGAAGATGCGAGCCGTGCACACCGAGACGACGATGCGCTTGTACTCGCGCCGGAAGTTCTGGTTCAGCACGCCGTACACTATGGCGTTAAGGCAGCTGTTGAAGTAGGCCATGAAGTAGCTGGCCACGAACAGCCACTCGGGGATGAGGGGAATTACGACCCGCGGCTTGATCGCCACGGCCAGGCCGATGAAGTTGAGCGGCGCCCAGCAAACGGCGAAGAGCACAAACACCACGAACATGGTGACAAAGTTTCTGACGTCGTGCTGCGTCAGCTTGGGCCGGTTATCGGGTTTGACCCGTCTCCTCACCTGTATGACCAGGATCCAGATGCGCAGGTAGCAGTAGGTGACAATCATGATGGGTAAAATAAAGTGAAAGAAAACCACCGCGATGGTGTATGCAGAGCTGGCCGACTGCTCAAAGGTGCAGGAGTAAACCCGCGGGTCGTACTGGAGCGAGCCCACGAACAGGTTGGGCACGATGGCCACCACAGTCAGAGCCCAGATCAGCAGCACGTAGCACACCGAGTTTTTGTCACTATACAGTTTGTCGTACTTGAGGCTGTGGCAGATGTAGCAGTAGCGGTTGATGGCGATGCCGGTGATGTTGAAGATGGAGCCGATGACGCTGACGCCCATGAGGAAGCCGCTGATCTGGCAGTGCATGTAACCCAGGTTCCAGCCATTGTTGAAGATGGAGGTGAGGACCAGAGGGTACGGGTAGATGGCCACCACAAGGTCTGCCACTGCCAGGCTCACCACGAAGATGTTCCCTGCAGACGGAAAAACACAGACACACAGAGAGAGAGAGAGAGAGAGAGAGAGAGAGAGAGAGGGAGGACGTGAGTCACTGACAGCGAATTGCTCATCCAAATGAACACGACAAAGAGAGCGTCAGGGATTGTGCAGAGAGAACGGCAAATTGTTCACTTTGGATTTATCTGTCGGATAAAAGGACTGAACCGCTGCTCTGCTCCGATTCATCAAATTTACTTTCAGCCGTTTGTTACGGTGTGGAGAAAGTGATGGAACAAATATTGACTCACCGAGGACAGAACATCAACAACATGGACAAAAGAATACATAAAAAAGAGGATTTCAAGCTAATTTTAGGAATTGAAAGAACTGAAAAGTGCTCTGTGTTATATATCTACTAATTCCTGGAATCCATAATGCATATCTCGAGAACCATGAATCTTTAAGCATGGCCTGATGAAGTGCAGTGTCTGGACATGCTAGTGATACGCAGCTCGGTGAGTAGGGTCTGATAAATTAGCATTTCTGATTAATAGCCTGAAATAGGCCAATTGGACGAGTCCTCGGGGGACAGTTTGCTTTCTTTCTGAGAGAAACAAGGCCGCTCATTCCCCCGGCTGCAGAATCTTGCGAAGAGAATCTTGTGCCATCCTGCAACAGGCGCTTCGAGTGAGCGCTAACTCAGCGCAGCCAGGCGCTTCATTGAGGCCTAAATGCTGGAACAGCAGATGCTATGCTGTCTTTGGAATGTTCATGTGGGTGCAGGTGTTTAAATAGGAGAAGATAATTCCTGCAGGAGGCTGATGGGAGGATGAGTCGAGCACAAGTTAGGATTAGGATGATGCCAGAGCTGATCTGCGCACTATGTTCAATATTTATAAACTTTGAATAAACAGGTGAACAGCTCTTTGTGGAGCAGCTTCAGGGTTCTAAGGACTGAGTCCAGCAGCCGGTCTATATTTGTTACAACTCAACTACTGCAGGTCACTTTTACAGATTCAGGAAGACAAAGCTGCAACCAGCATCACCACAGGTCAAACAAACAGCCCATTGCAAACAGGCAGGTTTAAAACAGCCTCTGCACTAGTAACTAAATCAAGGTTCAAGGGTCGTCATATTCTCACTGCTCTCACATTTTAAAATAACGCTAAAACCCGAATCCACAAAAAAGCTAGGGTATGTTTTGGGAAAATGTAGGGTAGGTCAAGTGCACATGATTTGTAAATGTGCTGAAACATGCAAAAGCACCAGCGAGGCCCTTTTAGAGACCTCCATTTGTTTTCGTAGCTACTTTGTTACATAAGCCAGAATAAAGAGCCTCGAGGCCGTTGAGAGGGAAATAATCTGCACATTTCTGTGCCTGTGTGAATAAATAAAAATATCCGTTAGAGTCCCCTCAGTGATTTCATGTGTATGCGAATGTGTGCGTGTGTGAACCAATTATCACCTTCTGATGTCGCTGAGTAATGAAAGGGAGGGACCCCCCCCCCAACCCCACCCCAGCCCTCCCCACCTCCCTTCTGATTGCCTGCGAGGATTCCACACTGTGCGTGAACATGATCTACAGTCGGGTCAGTCAAGTGAAGGTTACACATGAACACGCTGCTGCACACGGAGAGGTGACGGATAGTGACTGGCATCTTCAGTGAAATACATGACGCGTGGTTCAAATATCTCATTACGCTCATTGCAGCACTTTTTTACACACAACTCTGCATTTTATCAATTAATTACCATCGCATGCCCTTTCATTAATATATTGAAGGATGTCAAATTGCAGTCACACGTCATTGTGCACAGCTGTCACTTATACATCAGTGAGATGTCTGGCATGAATTAAAGCGAGCGCCATATCAAAAGGTCTAACGACGAGCCTGTATTTAGTTTTACCGATGTGACAACATCCTGTCACAGATGATGTGATGCATTACCTGCATGTCAGAAGGGAACTACGTGCATCGTATATCTCTCAGAGCAAGATGCAGATTCATTTCTGCTGCTGAACGCTTTTTTTAAAACAATGGGGAAAATATCTGGTCTAAAAATATCTGCATTACCTTCATGGTTCTGGTATTGATAAAATTTGGGGTTCGGGATGCAGTGTTTGTGGTTGAGGTTACAGAGTAAAGGGTCAAGAGTTGCTGTGAGTCAATGTGACAGAAACAAGTGTGTGTGGGAGAGTTGTGTGACGACCGGCTGCAGCTGCCGAAGCCAAATGAAATGTTCTTCACCCGGGTACAGGATGTGAAACTCAAATCTCTCCGTTTAAGCAGCCTCGACCTTGACAAGGTCACGTTGTGAGAGAGGGCCCCTCAGGCAGCTGGTCCTTCTAGCTGCCGGACTCCCATTCGCTGTCTCCCGTCACTGTGACTAGTCCTGTGATTGACGCATCACCCTGAGTACTCATTTGGCTCGAGAAGAGATAAGGCCTGGTGCTGTGCCCCTTTTTTATCCGTTTCTGCAACCTCACACTTTAAACCAGGTTCTGCAGGATTTAGGTACAAGCAGTATTTCGCTTCTGTAGTTCGCGATGAGTTTGGACACAGACGGGCAAACTACTTTAAACTGAACACAGCCTCACTGACCACATTGTATAGTGCTGCAACGTAATCTGAAAATGGAGATTACTTTTTTGGGGGCGATAAAGACAAAACCTTTTCATTTGGAATTGTTTTTCTGATGTACAGAAAATGAAATATTGGCATCCATCTATATCCAATACTTGAAATGTATATTTTGCAGAGATAGTCTCCATCGGCCTGTAAGATAAGAGTTGTTTCACGAGCTGAAAGTGAAGTGACTGTCCACAGATTTTCCAAAGGGATTTAAGACCTGGCTTTTACTGGGTCACACGAGGACAGTCACTTTCTTGTCCTGGAGCCATTGCAGTGACAGGGGGGGGCTGTGATTTGATATGGAGCTTGGCCAAAGTGATGTTTATTATTAACTTGTTTTATTCTTCAATCTCTTGTTCCTGGGCTCCACCTCTTGGCTCTTTTCCATTCACAAACTTTTTTTTTAAAAATCCAATCAGGTAGAAAGAGGCGACTCCTTCCTGCTTCATATCCTCCTATGAAATAAGATTAAATCATTCCATTTACTATCATCACTCGCCGATCGAGGTGGATTTTATTTACTCGTCAGCTCCTCCTGCTCTTCTCCTGCAGCGCTGACCTTTCCCAGAGGTATCACAGGAACGCCGGCTGAGACAGAAGGCGCATCAATTATACGGTTGCTTCCTGCAATTGGGCATTAGCCCAATTTAAGCTGAAGCCAAGAACCGATCTACATTTAATCAGTGGGATCCTGAATTCATCAACACATTTGCCGTCTCTCGGAGTCACGCTGGTTTCCGAGCCCAGCCGTCCCTCAGTGTTTATGACATGCTGCCCGGCGAGTGCTGCTCCGACCGCTGTCATTCACAATGTGCCAGCTCAGCAAAACTTGAATTCTCTGTCACCTCTTTGACCGACGCTCATATTGGCCGGACCCTCAGTTTGCTCTGACATTAAACTGTGTTATCCTTCCCTGGATTTATACCTCCTCAAAAGTCTCTCAGTTCCTGTAAACATTGTAAATACCAGGTCATTATCAGTTCTAGATCAAACTTCCCAGTACAGGGGCTGTGATGAAAATTTATATAATCTTAAAACTGTATGATTATATTTTAGGCTTTTATTGGTCCAGGGATGTGCCTTAACAAAAAAAACAAAAAGACCTCAAAACCACATTTAAAACCGCTAGGTCCGAACTTGCTCTTTCAATCTGCACCAACCTGGAAACACTTACATACAAAATTTCAGTCCCCTAAATTTGACAGATCTTTTTTCATCAAATCAATGTGAAAATGTCAAAACAACCCATTTAATGTTAACGGAAAAAAATCTATACAAACTTGATCCGCCCCAAAGTGTAATGGGTGCTTTCTTCACCAAAGTTTTGCGGAAATCAGTTTCCGTGCGAGTTTTTGCGTTATCCTGCTGACAAACAACCTTCGTGGGGATGATTTTTTTTTATTTAAAGCTCAGAACTTGATCTTTTTAACAAACTAATTAAAAGTTGGATCATTTGTAGCAAGATTTCTAGAAAGACGTCAACCTACAGTCAGTCCGTGAAGATACCTGTCTACAAACTGTTAGGCAGGTGATTTCTTAACATGCCCAAACAGTCGGGATAATATCTGAGCAGCAGAGAACGTGGGCGTTGAGTTTAACTCCAGACTTTGAGCAGTTGGTCGCCTCTCCGGTGGAGAACAGTCTCAGGGCTCAATGTGCAGAAGGTTAGCAGCTGGCAGAGACGTCTTTGACTCGGTGGCCTTTTGTCCCGGCTGCACTAATGAACCCGGCATTTCATTACCCGCGGTCAGAAGTCAGATCCGACTGCATACCTCGCCAGGGGAAGTTCCCGAGGTCAGGAAGAATGTGCAGGACACAGCATGTCGGTTCCGTTTAGTGTGGCAACACACTGCAGAACGCTCATTTTAATGGATGTTAATGTGTGATTAACCACCCCAGCAATATGAATGCAGCTCTATTTCCACAGCAGCTGTTTTCCTGACCTTGACATGCATATTGGTGCATTGGTATTTTAACGCCCGGTGTTGTGCACAACGTGGAAGACAAGAGGAGGTGTTTTTGTGCAACCTCAGTTAATTTATTGAATTCCCTCGTGGGAGCAAACTAAATGCCGGACAGAAAAACACACAGCAATTACAAAGCGGCGAGGAAAAGTCCCACTAAACACTTTTCGTCACATACTCTAATTGAAGGACACCTTTCGAGCCGCAATGCAATGACTGCAATATCCTTCAGGCGATGTGAAAGTCTTTCCCTGGAGCTGATCAAATCTCCTCGACCATTACACTGTGTTTTTCCCTGTGACCTCTAATTTGGAAAGTGCCGCGGCGGACAGGTCTAAATGCGCAAATTGCTCGGATCTAAAAAGTAAATTGATCCATAGATGAGAGAAAAGGGGAAAAAGTAGATTAGACCCATCTCCGGAAAAATGAATGAAACTACTGAACTTTGTCAAACACTTTGGGAATCTGATTTGTGATGCGTCGTGTCCGCCCCGGACAATGTGACTGAGAGGGAACAAATCACCACACCCAGCTGACTTTAGTGGATTGATACATATTCAGTGACCTTGCCAGCTCGACCTTGAGTCTCGAGTCGCTCTTTGTTGTTGCGACTTAAAAAACAGAGCCTGCCGTAATCTTTTGTTCACCTCTCCATTTCCTTTCATCATTAAGGCGGAGCGAGGGCCTATACACGGCTCAGCGACCACTAACCGTGCCGAAGATGAGCCTGTGATGAAAGGACTCATCTGATGTGGTTTTCCGTTTCTGTCGTGGCAAGAGTCTCCCGGGATTCACTAAAAATATCTCTGAGCTACGGCAGAGAGGGAGAGGAAGTACAAACACCAACAACAAAAGAAAACACAAATCGGATTATCATGGCAATCCATCCGGCAGAAATAGGATGGCGGCTCAGGAGATGTGACGAAATGCACACAAAACATACAACGGTGATGAAGGTACTCGGCTTGAACTGTGTTTCTAATAATCCAAAGAGGAAAAGAAGCTGGGCAAGAAAGAGAGGTGAAGAATAAGGCAAATGAGTAACAACAGAGAGAGAGAGAGAGAGAGAGGGAGAGAGCTGGAGGCAGCCTGATGAAGAAGCAGACTGATTACATCCCTGGGTCACTATCGGATTTGCGGATATTGTGTTTATGAATGAAGCCAGTGACAGGGCTCTGGGGATGAGACTCTGCGGCAGCTTTAATCTCCTCAGTTCTCTCATGGAACCCTGATTCAAGTCGAGAGCAGAAACACACAACGTAAAGCACATTGATAACACAAAAATGTGGAAGGACAAAACCCGTCAATAACCTTCCTCCTGACTGACGGAGAGTCTGTAGCGCTTCTGACGTGGACTTAGGCGCCAGTGGTTTGCTTCCACCCTGGTGTGAGGAAGGAGAGGAGAAGGGGATTTATCCAACTGACCTCAAGCCCCCCCCCCTGCAAAGGGATGTACGAAGCCAAACAGCGGAGTGGAAAGCAGCAGAATGCACCGTCAGCCTGATTCTAGTTCCCAGCGAGCACGAGGGCTGCGCTCGTCTAGCAGATGGCCCCGAGTAGCCTGCAGAATATTTAAATGTCAGAATCGAGTGTTAATCACCAGACTTAATGCTCGTGCACAGGAGGACTGGGAGTCAGGACAAGAATCCCCCGAACAGCCGTGACAGCACAATATTTCTCTTTTTGGGCCGAGAATATTTCCTACCTCCTGACATCCGAGAATGTTTATCCCCACCATGTGAAATCATTTTACTGGACACAGAAAGTTTTTCCGATCGGAAAGGACTTTCCTTTAAAGATACTTTCCGAGCACACACCGTCCTTTATTATGTTTTTAAACAGAAGTGCATTTCACATCTCAAGTTCGGTATTTAGTTTGTTGCTTTGTTTGCTTTGTTTACGGGAAATAAACAAGCCTCTGTTGTAATTGACAATGTTTGGATGTCCTGTGGGTTTCGGTAGTGGATTTAATATCGATCGAAAACCACCAATCTCGTCAAAAGACTCAAGAGCTCTCAATCTCAACTTCGCTGGGCCCTGTTCCTACAGCCGCCGCCGCAATTTTTGAGGATCATGTGTTGTGAAAATACCTGTCCGCCACGCTTAGGTTCTCTGGTCAGGGAGCAGAGATGACAAAACACCACGGGTGGTGTCACACTGGATGTCAGCCAGGCCCCCACAGCTGGTGGCCTGACACAGCCTGACAGGGCCAGTCACGTCTTCCAGATAAAGCCCCCGAGACAAGTTGTCCAATGTCATGTTGTCAATCTGATTACCCACTCGTCATGTGTCAGGGACTAGTGGTAATAAAAGGAGAGAATTAACCTGTGAGAGCAGGCGTGAAATGTAACAGCATCTGCATCTCTCTGCCGTCTCTGTGAAACACCAGCGCTGTCATCTTTCCTCACCGATCATTCTGTCATCGAGTGGGGAGTCCGCTGCCGTCGACCCCCTGTGGAGCTGTGGGTCGGCTGAACAATGTGGCCACGGCTCTCGTGCTGCTCGGATTTACAGTCCTCCAGCCGCTCCCTGAAACATCAATGTTATCCATACGCTTTGTATGCACCGTAGCTCCTTCCTCCTCTTTCCGTCTCAGAGCAACGTAAAGGACGTTGAGTGGCAGGTACAAAGCTGAAACACTTGTCTCGAGCTAAGTGCTGTGTGAATGAAGGTACTTGATGTTTTGCTGATGCTGGAATGCAGAGTGCTTTCAACCCCTTTCACAAACATATCAATTGGTTCAAGAAACACTTCAAGCTTTGTGATATTAATAACTCCTTTTACAAGCACCAGAGCCCAATGATATGGATTTCAATTCCAATACAACATGGAATACAAACAATTCTGAAACCAAGACATGAGCCAATATAATGATTCCTAAGATGATGCTATCAAACCCGACAAAGAATTTTAACTGAGGCTTGATATTTTACATTTCAACCATAACATCTTTTCTGTATCGTTAACGTATTTTTAAAGATTGAATTGTATTTGTTAACATCTTAATAAATAACAACAACAACTGACTAAGGGCCTGCAATCACTTGGTGGCACCATCACAAGGTTTGTTTATTCTTTACTCTTACACTAACTTAAATTAGAGGGGAACACAGTTTTCAGTTAATCCCTTTGCTGTTCAGTAATTGTTTGGATAGACATGTCAAGTTGCCAAACAAGATTTGCAGTTTTTCTTAGTATTTAGTAAAAACACCTTCAGGGTATAAAATGTATCTCAGAGAAAACCAGACAATGTCGCACATGTCTTCCACACAACAACCACATTCTGCTGTGTCTCTAAACTGGGTTTTGTGAAGCTTAGCGTATTTCCTTCACAGTTCTCAAAGCCAACACACTTTCAAAAGACAAACTCTCACAGCCAATTTGAACAGGACCGAACAACCATTCACACAACATCACAATCATCAGAATAAGGGCAACAAGTTCAGCATGAATTACTTCCTTTCCTGTGTGAAAGTCTTTTCAAACACGGGACGCACAGAATGGAAGGGCAACGCGATCAAACACAATTCAGACAAATTATCTGCTGAAAAGAGAATGGTGATGTGGTTCTTATCCCACCTGTCCCCACAAGGTCTTCCACAGGTGGTTCCAGTCTGAGTGGTGGAGTGTCTGAATGGTAGAACGTGGCAGGGGGCTGATGGGTTGACCCAGATCGGGGGAGACGGACTTAAAGTTAAACCAAGACACATGGGTTAGATTTGAATACAGTGTAATGACAACCACTGCGTCACACACCCACACAGAAACTCCAAACCACTGATTGTGCTCCACCTTGTGTTCTATAAAACCTCCATTCTGTCACAATTCAAACCGCAGTTCAAACAACAACAACAACAACAACAACTCTGAACTTTTGCCTCATTGCCAAGTTGAACTTGTCCAAACTTCAGCAGATCTTCAACTCAACCGAGGACAGGAATCCAAAGCACGTCTGCATATCCAGATATTGCTTAATTTCCCCCAAGACAAAGTAATTATTGATGAAAAATTGAAGGACAACCAAAATCATTGCAGTTTCATAAGAGACGTTGAGCACTGCAGACAAGAAGGCTATTGTATAGATGAACGGAGCCACTGTCTTCAGATGGTCACATGAAGTTTGAACCTCCAACCCTGCTCCTGGTTGTGCTGAAGCTCCAGCAGGTCGGTGGATGACAAAGAGCCTCGAGGTCTTGGTACTTTCCCTCGATAGCTGAAATGATAAGCGGAAGTCCAACAGTCTGACGATGCATAATATCTGATCCAGTGCTTGTGCCCATGGGATCCAAATTCATTGACCTCAAATAACTGTCAGAAAGAAACAGCTAGATCCTAAAAGGGAATGGAACCGTCACCACGTCGAGGAGGAACTTTCTAGATTGAATTTGGTCAGGAAAAAATTTTCATGATTTACTGATCAGTACCTGTGTGAAGTCCCAACAGTCCCCTGAAAGTCAAATCATCAAATCAAGTCCTTATCAGTTTCGTAGAAGTTGAAAGCTCATATAAATCTGACAGATCTGGACCAACCAACCAATCAATCAACCAAACAACCAATTAGCCAATCAACCAAATGGACAGAGGTGAAAACATAACCTCCTTGACAGAGGTATAGATCTAAGATCGGGACACCAATAGAGTTCCTCTTGTATACAGACAAATAAGAATATTGTTTTGCCATTGTGACAGTTCGCAACAAATGTGGTGAACGCTGCAAGGCTTAAAATCCAATATTCCACTGCTGGAACTGTGAAGACTAGAGTTAACACTGAGGCCAGAAAACCTCCTTGAATTATGTGATTGATGATCAGTTTCCTTAAACTGATGGTGCGTCAACTTAGCATCTGCTCTCCAGTTTCTTTATTACTCACAGGTTAAAGTATTATAGTCGTGAATCAGCCACAATGGATCATAACTTATTTTTATTCGATTGAAAGTTGAGCAATCTTTTAATCTTAATAAAAGAGTTTGAGCCGAATCACTATTTCCTTAAAGGTCAACGTTAGTATGGTTTACTGTCGGTGAGCACACACACACACACACACACACACACATAAACACAGCAACCAATTACAGGGTGCTTGGATTCCCATTTGCAATTACCAAGCAGCTTGATCCCGTCAGAAGATTGAATTGATCTCATTTATGTCATTAAGGTCCCTGGGAAGCGAGTCTTTAATGAGGAGTTACTGCCCCTCATTATGAAATGAGCACACTTATCATGCTTCAAGGTCATTGAGGTTTACTGTCCAATAGAAACTGTAAAAATCCGGAATATTCATGTTCCAAATTACAAATCTGGGACCATTAATTATGCATTTAATATGCACAATAAATGGTTTAATTCAAATGATGTACATGTCTTTAACTTTATTTGTCCGAGAGATTATAAACAAACCTTCAGGAGTACGAGGATACAACGTCCTACCTGAGAAACGGTCAAATGCGTTTAGTCATTTTATAAAAGCCAATTTTAACATTGCATAAAAAATATATAAATGTCCTCATTCATGTGCGCCTTCACATAAATTGGTTTTTGAACAAGGCGACCACTCTTATTTAATGTCTCACATTTTCAAAGCAGCCACATAAAAGTAAATGAGAGGAGACATTACGGTTCATTTGAAATAAAATGAAACTATAAAGAGCCGGGGAGCCTCCCTGAGTTGTTTACAACCAATCAGCACCTTCACATTTTAGGCTACGGTCGGTCGTCTGGCAGAAAATGTCGGGTTGCTCTTTTCAGGCCGGGACAGACAAGTCCTTGAAGTATCTCGAAGTCTTGTTCACGGTGGAGGGTAGAAATGATCAGGAGTATGACAGGCAGATATTGGTTGGCTGAGGAGGGTGCTGAGGTGGAAGGAGACCTCTTGATTCACCCGTGGATCTTAGCTCCGACTCCAATCAGCCACAAGCTTCGGGAGGTGACTGGAAGTCTGAGATTGCAGATACAAGCAGATGAAAAGAGCTACCTCCACTGAGCAGACGGGCTCAGCCTCAGAGATATGTACAGTGTCTGCTGTGATATCCACATGGAGCTGTGAGTAGAGTCGCTGCTCCCCTCGCATCCAAAGGAGTCAGTTGAAGTGATAACTGATTAGAATGCCTCCGGGCCACCGCCCAGCGGAGGTATTCAGGCCACGTCCAATTGTGAGGAGGCCTCGGGTAGACCCA
The DNA here is from genome assembly GCF_949316205.1 of Platichthys flesus. Classification (NCBI taxonomy): domain Eukaryota; kingdom Metazoa; phylum Chordata; class Actinopteri; order Pleuronectiformes; family Pleuronectidae; genus Platichthys; species Platichthys flesus. The sequence goes on from NC_084949.1 coordinate 22,793,593, forward strand.
AAACATGCTGGAGAGATTATTTATCTGGCCTAGGGAATGCCTCAGGTTCCCCCCCGGAGGAGCTGGGAAATGTTGCTGAGGAGGACATCTGGACTGTTTAGCTTGACCTGCTGCCACTGCGATCTGATCCTTCAGAAGATACAGAAAATGGCAGATTGACGGTGGTCACAATTCAATTAACTACGAATTAGAGACAGGAAATGTACCCGTGCAACATCACATTTGTGAAATATAGTTTGTCCCCACATATAATTTCCCCTCCTAATTTAAATAAAATGTCATTTAAATACAGTGGTGACATCGCAATAGTAAATTTTAATGCCTGGAGCAGAAGTTATTTCTGATTAACTATTAATATTCTCTATAGTGGTTGTGGAGGCAGTTTTATACATGGTGGGAGTTAAGAGCTTATCACACTGCACAGCTGATGCTGTGTGTGTATTTGTGAGTGTGTGTACTTGTGTGTGTGTGTGTGTGTGTGTGTGTGTGCGCTGTTTGCTCCACTTTCTCATGACAGCAGCTGCACAACTTCAGGATCTTATTTTGGGTGAAACATTTGTAGCGTGGAAACCATGAATCCAGTGTTTTCATCACTACCTCAAAGCCATCTGTCTCCGCAGCTTAGATAAAAACCATTTCTCCACGTTCAACAGATAAAACGTGAGTGATGAACATCCGCTTCGGCTTTTCGCACTTTGAAGTCGCACTCGTCAATATTTTTGAAAGGTGTCATACAAACAAATCCACAGAGAGTGACGACCTAACTCTGTAAATCCCCTCAGCTCATGTGACATCCCATTTACAGAGATCCAGGTCCATATACATGCAATGCCCATTGGGGACGGATGTGAACTGTAGACTGTGAAGATGGACGACACGTCTCCACTTCCTCCGGTTGTAGGCCGCCGTCCTATCTATAGGATCTTGCACTTTAGATGTCATTTGGAGCCTGAGTCTCCAGAGCCATGCTCGACCAATTGCGAGACAGTCTCAGCTGTCAATCATTGACAGATAAACTTTATTGTCTGTCCCAAGTGACAGATATTATCCTTTCAACGAGACTCATGACTCACAATTGACAACACACAGTATATATTTAAGAACATGGCTCGACAATACTCAAGTTACATTTAAAACACTTCTTGAAGAGGCACATTGGAAGGGACAGTTTAAAACAGGTATAAGTGCAGTGTAATGTCGATCACCTACTTTTTAAAGCGTCAATTAACTAATTCAAAGTACAGTCGTCTTTTAAGGATTCATGCCCTATACTGTAGCCAGCCAGAAGGGGGCGATCAAGATGATCTGACTTGACTTTTCGGGAGTTGGACCAACCCACGTCTGGAGCTGTTCTCATTGAACACTCATGTAAATGCAGTTGCATTGACAGTCCACATGCAGCAGGGTTTAGCCTAAAAGGGTTCGCTCTTCTGACCAATCAGTGACCTTACCCCGTTGACAGCTCTACTTGTTAGCAGTCAGCTGTGCAACCGATAATATCCACAGAACACATCTTAATAACCGATGTTCTGCTCATCAAATAAAGTGTGTGGTGGTTTTCCGTGACGAACGAGTCGTGTAATGAGTTTTCTGAAACGATCCTAAAACAAGTGAAACCTTTGTGTATTTTGACGTATCATCGCAGCTCCTGTGGAAAATTGAGGTCAGACGAGAGCTTGAGCATCTGTTGAGCTTCATTATATGTGATTTTGTGCAGCAGTTATTTCCGTCATCCTATCTGACCCCAATTGATCCGAAAGAGCTCAGTGTAATCTCCTTTGACCGTAGCTGGGATTCTTTCCGCATTTTTAGTTCATGTCATCTTCATAAATTTGAGGACTTTGAGCAGATGAGCAGTATTTTATTGCTGTCGTTAGTGGCTTATCTGACCATTTTATTATGAGTGTCACTAAGCATAAGCTTTGGACACGGCTTCCAATTGCCTTTTACTGAATGTTACAGCTCTGTTTCATAGTCATAGCAGCCATAATGTCACACTCTCACTAATCCTCATATCAAAAACCCAATATCGTCATTTGCACCGCCAGTATTCTCCACATTCATGTGTCTCTCAACTTCATATCACTTCCTGTGCGGCCTTTTCCCATCATTATGATGATGAGATCAAAAGTTCATTTAAACTGTGTGTGTGTGTGTGTTTGTGTGTGTTTGTTTGCGGAAAGAAAGACAGAAAGCGTCATGAACTGACAGTAAATATAAAGGAAGATAAGTATCATGCGTAAACAGCAGCTCGGAGACAGACATCAATCACCCGCCCACATGCTACCTCTCTCTTTTGCAGTCTGTGTCTCACAAACTCACAAACAGACACAATACTCTGCAACGATGACACCAACAAGCTGCTGGAATGAATGAGGACCCACACACAACCACTACTATGATGAGACATTGCTGCATCTACAGTGTTTGATTAGATTTTTCCAGGGCTGGAACGAATGGACCCTGATGTATCTGTGTTTAGCTCGTGATTGTTGTCGTTTGTAGGCCGGGTTAAACCTAAAGGATTTGTGGGAAAATGAAAACAAACCAAATTCAATCTTGCAAGTAGCACTAGAGCTGGAGCGGACAAATATTTTCAAGTATAATATAATCTGTCAATATTGTTTTAAATAAAATAAGGACATGTTTAGTCTGTAAAACTTTCACAAAGCAGAGAGGAACATTTTGAATTACTTGTTTTGTCAACACTCCAGTTATTCAAACCTAAAATAAGAAAAAACCTTATTTGAGTACCTGTAAATATAAGATATTCAGCATTTAAGATTACACCATAGACTGTACATAAAGCTGGACAACATGTTTCTACTTCCTACAATCTTCAGAAATGAAAACACAATATCCTAGATATACGAACGCTGCCATCTTTCAGATGATGTCATCTTGAGTGAGGGCAGTAGTGATGGTGGTGCGGTGCCATGGTATCAATGTCCCGCCCATACATGTGCTGAGCCAATCACGATTCAGTCTCACCTGCCATTCATGACATTTCAACCTTGTGATAAGTGCAAAGTAAAATGACAGAAACCATCTTTGGGAAGAATGCATTAAACGTGTACATTTGGTTCAAGTCCCATCAATTAACATGGAGGAGACATGGTTTATGACCTGTACTGCAGCCAGTCACCAGGGGGCGGTCAAGATGCTTTGAGGAGCTCTCATGTCATCCACTCTGTGTTGCACTCATCAATGTGTCTTCATTAATAGTTGATCGACTGGTTGTATGTGATGTTGAACAGGGTCTCAGATCAAACCCACAGAGGATCCTCCCACAGCTGCAGTTTCCTCTCAACTCTACAAAGTGTCTCAGCATCTTTAAAGTTTTCATTTTGGTTTCAGGACTCGCAGCTTCACTGATGCTGGTTCCAATCTCATCATCCTCATTTCCAGACGCAGCTCAAAGCCATTTACAAAAAACAATGAACCGACTGTAAGTTTCCTGCCTGAAGTCAAACACTGACCAAGTTTCCAGATAGATGGTGAACACAAGAGGATGATAATCAATAAAAGCAGAGTTAGTCCATGTTTATTGTCTAGGCGGGGCGGTCTTCTTACGTCTTAATCGTGATCGTGTTTTTTGTGTTTCTAGCTTTTTGTAAGCAGCAAAAATAATAGAATGCAGGTTAAGCAATAGAAACATTGTGATAGAACAAAAATATTATCTCGGATTACAGGAATGTGCAATGTAAAATATCAAGTAGATGGCACAGCCCATGTGACCGAACCTGACCCCAGATCCAGATATCATTTCAAAATGTTAGTCCGAACCTGATCTGACCCAGACTCCAGACCATAATATGCAAAGAAACATACTGGCACAGGACCCTGACATTCCTTAGCCCCTGCAGTTCAACCCTTAAAAACAAAATTCTACCTTAGAACCCCAGAAATACTCAACATTGACCTTTATTCCATTTGTGACACTCGTTTTACTAACTGTGAAGAAGTGAGGATCTTTGTGAAATGAAGGGACACACACACTTCCACACCGACACACTGACCTGATCTGAAATTACAGCACTGGGCAGTAATTTGGACCCTTGACAGGACGATTTATGAGGAATTAATGGACACAGATGATGAATAAATGATCAGCAGCTGGTTTTGGATCTTAAAGCCTCTGCACAGAGAATCATTGACAGCGTCTGCCGCTGCCTTACAGACGCCTCTCACACTGGTCTCTGGCTCTCACTGCAATTTGATGCACGGCCTGGAAACACTTTTCACCCTCAGCAGGAAAGCTCCTTGCAAAGTGCCGGCAACATTGTCACCCTAACCCCTCCCGGGCGTCTCACCAGGCATGATGCATGCCTCCACTCCAGTTCATGTGACACTGTCAGCCACAACGTGCTGTGATGTAAGAATTTGATGCGACTGAGGACTCCACTTTGGTTACATCAAGTCAAGCTTTTTTTTTAACACAACCTTGTCCACAAAACTGGGGATAAATTTCTGTTGTGAAAACACAGACTTAACAGTTTGTCTCACACTGGTCTGTCTGCTCCAGCTCTCATGGTTTCCAGTTTGGACTGGCGGGCTCTAAGCATCATCTTTCTGATCAAGCGTTTAACGACATTTCTTCAAGTTGGTCAGAACGTGGGAGTAGAGCCGAATCTCAATTAGTCGGTTTCAAGCAGTAATTCGAAACATTCACTTGATTGATTCCAAATTGAGGGTTTGCGGCAAAACAAATAATCAGAATATATTAGAGTGTGCTCTGGAAAACAGTGATAACTGTGGAACACAAACAAACATTAAAGAAAATATTGGTAGATCAACTGCTAGTGAAAACTAGAAGGTCCCTTTGAAAGCCATGTCACAGCAGTGATTCCCATTAATTATCTACACTGTGGCCAGCCGCTATATTCTAATCTGTCCAGCCACAGTTTTTTAAAATAAACCCCAAAATATGTTTTACACTTCTCAAGACAACATTAGAAATCGTTGATCTGGTTTTTACTCGGCTGCTACATTGAATAACCATCATCCATAGCATCATCCATAAAGTTGTTACCGTCCACGTAGACAGTCAAAGCTCATAGTTCTTAGCTGACCCATCCCGTCGTCCTTCCTCTAACTCCTGTGGTGACCTGTCCAGTAGTGTTTGCATCTGGTCCAGAAGACAAAACAAAACAACTAACCTCTTTAGTGGAGATGAAAATAATCGTCTGCCTCCCTTTCGTATGGAATCTTTGTGACCTTTTATTCACTTGTATCACTTAATTTTCTCTTCACGTCCTCCTCTCTACAATGGCAGGGACCACCCAGTACCTCCAGCATCTCATTAGCTATAATAAGCACTCATCTATTTAAATGGCATGCCTGGCCGCCAAATGTCAAAGCAGAGCAGTGGTCCGGCGGCCAATCAACTATCAGCGTAGGAAACGTTTTTCTTTTGCTGTCCACTTCATTAAAATGCATCCAAAGGCTTGAATATCGTTTTCTTTCCTGCTGTGGCTAAAGTCCTGGTTCTTGACATTAAAGCTCCATTAAGGGATTTCTGATATGAACAATGAATCAAATGACTACTGTACAGTAATGTGTATAAGGTTAGCATAAAACCCTACAATAAATCAACGCAGCTTTACGTCACACATATCTCATCACTTTGGTTATTGAGGCCGTGTGGCTGCATTCCAGTGGTTCTCATTGTCGAGAGTAAACAATAGACAGTGAATGTGAATGTTTTTACCAAATTTCCCAGGGAATAATTCATGTTTTCTAAATTTGTATGTTTTGTTTTATAAAGTTAGGGAAAGCAATGTCTACGTGAAGCTCAATGATGCTTTAAACATAAAATAATGATCTCAATCTCTTCCACACAATCAGGCGTAGAGATTATTAATCAAACCGTGGTATCGGATCTGTCCTTTGTGTCAGGACGGGAAATTGAAGATTGTTGCATTCTCTGGTCTAATAATGATCCAAACCGCCTGAACATAACTTCATGTATTTAATTAAAAAGCCGGGACCATCATTACCTTGCTATTATTGGGCTACACTATTGTTAAAACAGCACTGGTGCTCAGAGCAGATATAAAGGGTGTTCCTGAGATGATAAAGGTGACAGCCTGCAAAGAAGGAAAGAAGGAAATATGAGCATCACAACAAAAGAAACAACCGTTGAGTCCCTCATTCACTTACACATATCCTGTGTTACTCTGTCACTTTTTTTGTGACCCATGAAATTCTTCCGAAACTTTAACTTTACAAAGCGAAGAGCAGCCACAGCAAAAAACAATCTTCTCGATAAGACTATGAAAGATAAGATATTGGGTGCACGCTGCAGCAGAGTCAGCAAAGAGGATTTGTCCCAAAGCCGCACAGATATCACACATATCCGCCCATATCCTCCCACATTGCCCATCTTATCACAGTTCAATATTTCCCATGGAATACATATATTATTTTTAATAATACGAACATGCCACGTGAGGTTATTCTCATATCCCCGGAGAAACTGGGGCTCAGCCGAGGTCACTGAGAAGCGAGCGGCACGAACATGCAACTTCCTCCCGCATAATTCTCTATTGCTTTTGGACGGCACCCAGGGAACGCTGGAATGAACCCAGCTGATGTGTGAAAGTGTGTGAGAGTGTGACTAAATACACTCATTTAGACAATAATCACCAGGGGAGGGGGGGCATGTTTATGGGTCATTAAAGCAAAGCATACTGTGATAAGGAAAATCTCAAGCACTAAGCTCCTGCTCATTAGAGACGCGTAGCTCCAACTTTGCAGAACGTGACAGGCCACGAGGAATGTGTGATAATCTGCCTCTGGAGAAGTACTGTACTGTACCTCGGCACCGTGACTGTGACTCATCTGAGCAGGAAAAAGGCTCCAGTGTCAGAATCACACTCCCGACCACAGGAAGAGCCCTTCACGACCGCCCGATGTTGTGATAGAGATCTATTAATGGATTTAAAGCATCCGAGGAGCTATGAATACCCTGCACTCACTAGCTGTGGATACTCCAATCAGGCTGAGAGAACGTTTTCATAATGTAATAATGACGTCATTTGTGCCACGTGATGACAAATGATTGGTTAATCTAAGGAAGCTGTACATTTTGCCTGTGATCTTATCGGTTGCAAAGGATAATGCATTGATAGAATAGATGGCCTTGTCATCGTAGTGGAATTATAATAATGATCATTCCTGACATGTACTGATGAATTATTTTTCAATCTATATAGGCTTTAGGTTGTGTCTATAGGGATACTTTAAATAATCCATTGCTTACCAGTGAATCGTGTCATTTTCTGATGTTGTGTTTGTGAAATGACCTGACATGATATGATGGGGAATCATTTTCTGATCAATATTCGCTTTACAATGCCTCTCTTGTTCTTATATTTGTGGAGATACGTTGGAAAATGTGTTTTGCATTATCATATTTCCGTTGACCTTGACTTTGACCTTTGACCTATCAGCTCCAGAGGTTTATCATTTGGAGAAGTCTTCCAAAGTAAGATGCATATCAAGTTTGACGAAAATCTGTAAATGTTTTGTTTAGTTATTTAGGACACAAACACACACACACACAACAACACACACACACCGACAGACAGCCACAGATGGGGGGGGGGGGGTTCAATGGTGTGAAGGGTAAATATTCAAATCATAAATTTGTCTGTTACATAACACCGTCATTCGATTCACAGACCAAAGCTGCTTTAACCACCTTATTAATGAGATCCCTATAATTATCATAATTTAATAAGATGTCATAATTCAATCTGCGGTATCAGTGGGTCTGCAGGCTCTTGACTTAATTTAATTTATAAACTTTAGAAATTAATTATTGTTAAAAAAACAAAGGAGAAAATGTCAACAGTGCTGCAAATGGATTTTCTAGAGTGAAGAAATTATGATCTGAATGTCAAAGTGATGAGACTTATTAAAATGACTTCTCTGGGACTTTACAGAACACAAACATGACTGTATTTCTTATTTCTCCGGGGGACTGATAAAAAATGTCCCTTCTGATGAATATGAGCCGTGATTCAGGCTGTTCCACAGCGAATCCAGCAGAGAACATCTCCAGCTACTGCCTCTTACATAACGCCGAAGTTTACAGAGGGTTTCTGAGGAGACGTGGGATGAATGTGGTTCTTGTGCAGACTGAAGGAACAAATGTGTGTCTCTGTGAGTGTCTCAGGAAATACAGATTTTACGGTGATGCTTTTCTCTTTCCTGCGCCTCTGAGCAACAAAACCTTTTCTCGCTGTTTGTCGTCTCCTGAGAAACACGCTTCCTGTTTTTGGTTTTTCTGACAGAGGGGACGCGTGCTTCCTAGATTCCGACACCTCTGCTCCGAACTGAACAAAACACCTATTTTAGAGCTGCCGCGCTTTGAACCACGTCGCCAAGTTTCGCGCAGACAACAGGCACCACTCTAACCTCTGGATTATATTGAGTCTGACATGCCCCCCCCCCCCACACCACCACCACTTTGTAGTTAGTGAAACAGTTATTTTTGTGATGGTGCAGTCATCTGGAGTGAGCGTGCAGGACAGGGCTGTGACCGAGTGATAAACTCACTACTGCTGAGCCCAGACACACTGGTCTGATATACGGCTGAATGGGACACAGAGCCACATCAAGTGGCATTCATGTGTCTGCCAAAATAATCCTCACTGCATGCCATTCAGCTGAACGAACCTGCCGGCTCGTGGGGAGTGACACGGCTTTGTGACTGAGCCGCCTGCTCGTCAGCCCGCTGGGACACGTTAATTATAAAGTAAGGACAGAAATAAAGGAGGAGATATTTAAAAGATGACGAGGTCGGCCCGTCCGTTTCTCCTTCCTTTCTAAAAAAACTAAATCCGAAAAGGACTGAGGGAGCCTGCATATTTTTTCCGTTGTGTGTCCTTGTGTAACAGTCATCTAATCTGACGCATTCACAGCTGGAAGCTGCTGAGTCCAACTGCAGTCTTCCACTGCTGGACACTCAGTAGAAATGGTGGACTAAGTGCTGCATTCAAAGGCACCTTGAACGCAGAGGCGAGCGCTCCTTGCCTCCATGTTGGGATTTTTTTTCCGAACTGGGATTCAAACCGACACCCTGTCTCGTCACCAGCCAGCATCTCCAACATCTGAGCTTCATGCATGTGTGTGCAGTGAAATAGCTGCAGCTCTACAGTAAGCTCTACAGTATGCATGTGTTGTGCAAAGTTCCCCTTGGATGAGCATTAGGGTTTACTTGGTCTCACTGCCCTGGGCTTTCCATGTGCGTCATCCCGAGATCCTATCAAGCAGAAAGAAGTTTCACTGTATAATATTGTAAATGATTAAAAATAGCATGGGGGGGGGGGGGGGGGGGGGGACCAGGGAGGGAGGGAGGGCAGCTGGAGTGAGGGGATGGAATCTCAAATGGCTGCAAATATAGTCTCTTGTACAAGTATTTAAAGATGATGTGTCTTTAAAGTGTGTGAGAGTGACAGGAGGACGCAGCCAGAGTGAGATCAGGAGAAAGGAAGCATGGGGGGGGGGGGGGGGGGGGGGTCGTGACAGAGAGGAACAGATGCCAGTCGGCTTCTCCTGTTTAATCCGACCCTGTCAGACTGGTCATTGTTTAACACTTAATAATCTTTTTTGCCCACTTGGTCATTATATAATCCTGAATCCACAGGGTCTGTGTGAGAACCGTCTGGCTGCCTGACTGACCGGCCTGATGCAGAGCGCTATTGGCAGAATTCTTCTCCAGGTATGCAGCCTGACAGCAGAACGTCCTCAGAGAGCAGTGGGGGTGTTGGATCAGAGCGATACAAACAGACAGGGTGTCATGGAATATGAAGCCTGGAAGGTCAAATTTAAGTGAAAAGAGGGAGAAAAGGAAACAAGTGTGCGTGCGCCAGGGTGAGTAAACTGAAGGATGAGGAGGAGGAGGAGGACGAGGAGGAGGAGGAGGAGGATGAGGAAGAGGAGGAGGAGGAGGATGAGGAAGAGGAGGAGGAGGAGGAGGAGGATTACAAAGAAGGTGGAAGACTGCGATGAGGCACAAAACTTGGTGAGAGGAACGGCCGAGCACCACGCAGAATGTAAACCAGAAAGAAGGGAAGAGATGTTTACTCAGACAAGGAAATAAAACCACACAGACACACACACACACACACACACACACACACACACGCACACACAGCATGTATTATTATCATACAGCTGATGCAAATCGTGTTTACACAAAGGATTACTGCAGAAATTAATGGAGCAGCCGTGGCACCTTGTAAAGAGTGAACTGAGTCACATGAGCCTGGAAAGAGGCTTGAACCCAGCAGGACAATGTGGCACCTGCCAGGCCTGAAACAGTCGGGGTCAAACAGAGAAGAACAAGAGTTTTTGGCAGAGGGGTTTTTTCCCCAACGTCGTCGCTATTGATGTCACGAAAAGATAAAAACCCCTGACAGGCCTGAAATGGTGATTCAGCCTCTGTCTCTCTCTGCTGCACGTCTCCTTTGTGTGACGGGGGCCAGGCGACAATCTGCTGCCTCCTTCTACTCGTCCTTCTCTCCTCCCTCGTCGCCTCCGAGAGTGAAGAAGGGCTGAAGCAAACGGGTCGGACAGAGTTGGCAAAGCAGGCGGAGATAACATCGTGCGCTCAATCCCGGCAGCGCAACAGCGGCCGCTCATACTTCTGTCATCCAATTAGACTCGTGTGTGTGATCTGAGGTTTGACTGTTAACCCTTACGAGAGCCGAAAAGATAGGAATTCTGTAAGAAAGTTGATTTGCAGGACGCACACAGGCAGGGGAAGGAGGAGGTGATGCTGACTGGAACCAAGCAGCCTCCGGGTTGTGCTAGCAGACGCTCCTTCTTTCCCCCGTGACCTGGCTGACAGCAGGGCCATTAACTAATCTATAGCTGGGAGTTAAGTGGCCCATGAGGAAGAGACGGAGATTCCTTATCCTCGCCCACTCAATGTTCATTTATTCAGCTCGGGGAAACTATGAATTAATTGCAAAGTCATGACCTGCTGGCTGTTGTGGCGCCCCAATTAGTCTGCTGTTCACCCAGCGAGCCCTTTCTCTCCCACTCCTCCCACCATGGAGCGCTCCACCACACTGTGCCGCTCCGACGCCTGTCACAGCGATGACAAACTCCCCGAGCAGCCGTGACTTCTGCGCCTCCTCGTATCCGCTGGAATCACGGGGCGACGCCTGAGGAATGAGGGTTGGATTAATGAAGTTGGCTCGTCGCCGTGTTTTGTGTTATGGTTGCTTTTCTTTTAATCCTGATGATCCGGGGGGGATAAATCTCCAGGAAGAGGTATCGAGTTCAAAAACGAATATTTCAAAGGATGTGGAACGGCACAACTAAGCGACTGTGCTGACGCGATGTTTATTTTATCAGGGATTTAATCTGATAATGTCTCCAGTGGAAACAGCGCAGCACCTCTTATGTCATCCTCAGCACACACACAAGTGCTCTCTAACCTGTGAGCCCCTTCAGTTATTAAAGGCCCCCCTTTGGAAACCTGAGCTTTGAGGCCCACTTGAACCCGAACTAAACACTTTTCATCTTCCAGGAAAAAAGAGAGAAATTCTTTCATCCATCCGTTAATTACACCCTCAGTGTATAGGGGTCACAGCAGAGTGGGTTACACCAGGGACGGGTCACCAGCGTATAGCAGGGCCTTCATGCAGAGACAGATTATAAACATTGGCCCTCAAATTCACAATAACTATCAATTTAGACTCAAAATAATTCTGATCTGCATGTTTTGGACAGAGGGAGGAAGAGGGAGAACCCAGAGGAAACCCAGGCAGCCTGCACACAGAAAGGCCCCTGGCAGACCCGGGATTTGAACCACAAACCACCTTGCCGTGAGGAAACACCATGCTGGTTTATGCAACATTAAAATACTCCATAAACTGACTCTGATGTGGTTTGTCCAGATTCAATTATTTGTCCACTGGAAGTTCCAACACTTGAAGTAGCAGCTTTCAAGCTGGATGTGAGGTATATACTTCCTATATAATCACTAAATGTCTCTATAGAGTAGATTTGTATTGCTCCAGTCTATCCTCCCATGCTGGATTCACAAGACGCAGCCAAACCCACAAAGTCATCGTTCAGACTAAATGGCCCAAAACATGTTTTCCCTTTTACATGTGTTGTTTCAGTGGTTGTGTATTTGGGCTTTTAGCTGCAGTGACACAACTCACTCCTGTGCCTAAGCGCCTCCCGCGAGGACCCACAGGAGGCGCAGAGGCTGCTCCGCTAACCACGCCGCTCCCCGCTGCGCCTCCTGTGCAGACACGGATTCAGCCCCCCCCCCCCCCCCCCCCGTTTATCGCTCCCTCTCTTTGCAAAGTGGTGTCAGAGCTGTCATAAGTCACCTCTGAGGCAAAGTGATCAACCTGCTGCCACAGCTTCGCAGGACACCTGATCAGACAATCATGTGACAGCAGAGTGATTCATTAAACCATGCAGCTACAGATCCGGAGCTTCAGTCACATTGAATGTCGGAATGGGGTAAAATGGCAGTGACCCCTGTTCTGATGTTTGGTACCAGACAGAGATGGTTGGAGTTTTCTGAAACCTCTAATCGGGGATGGTCAGACAGACTCTGGAGTGGTTTCTCAGAATGGAGTGAAAAATAAAAAGTCTCCGGTGAGCTGCAGCTCTGAGAACAGAAACGCTTTATTGATTAGCCACGGCTCGACTTTTTTCGGCGTCGCCAGAACTCAGCGACTCAGATAACCGCTCTACACAACTGGGAATCGTCTCAGGGTGAACAACATGTCCGACCGGGAGGCAGATGAGCGACAACAGCAGAAAACCATGTGGGGTCCACTCCTGTCGCCAAGAACAGAAGTCTGAGGCGTCAGTCGCCACCCGAAACCGAGGCAGGTAAAGTCAGCTGACACTGCCTGAGACATTTCTAAAGACACATGTCCTCTCAGTGTCAGTAAGCTCCACATCTACGTCTTTACAAAGTGGTGAGGAGCCACGCAGCGAACACACAGAGTGTAAGAGCAGGCATTCAAAAGGGAAAATGACAAAGTGATGTTGTTTCAGGGCCACACAGAGGATGCCTGCATTTTTTAGGAAGAAAAGAAAAGGTGAAACACTGAAGTGCATAAAAACAAATAAGGACCTGTCGCCTTCTTTCAATCAAAGTGAGAAAAACCCTTGAAATAACTTTTGCATTTGAATAGAAACCAGTTTTCTTCTCCACACAGAGGACACATGAGAACATTCTTTCATTTAGCTTTGTGCCAACTCAACAAATGTACCCAGAGCAACTTGTTTCTTCAGTTTAACCTTAGTTGTGCAATCTTGATATCAGATTTGTGAACATCTGATAAAGGATTAAAAGCTCCTCGCAGAATATTTCTCTAAAATGGCTTCTAAATAAAACAGGATGCAGAGAAATCAACATCCACTGTGCAACATCTACAGAAGGGGATTTGTTTTCTTTTCATAGTCGTCTCTTTATTAAGATTAAGATATTAACATTTCTGAGCTCATTCCTTTAAGAATCTCCCGACAAAGCCGATGGATATTATTATGAGGACTAAAACGCTCATTTTAATTGGAATCACATGCAAATGCCACTTAATTCTGCTTTAGCGCCTGGAAATATTCATTAGGCTGAGGCTGATATTGCCGCTGCAGACCAAGAGGTGTAATGAACGATGGGAAATGACATTCTGCCGACACGCATCGCTGGAAAAGGATAAACCCGGTGTCACACAGATAGCGCCCGCCTCCGGCAGCTCCTTGTTTGTTTTGCAGCAGCTAAAGTTGGTGCACAAAGGCAGCAGCACCTTAAAAGCTGTCTTCACCTGTCATCTCACACTGTGCACCGTACAGTAGGTAAGTCACTGTTTAAACTCCTGTGCTTCTGGAGCGTGAAAGTTTTTCCTGCTTTGAGGATGATCAGTGCAAAAAGGAAACGGTGAGACAAGAAGACGACTTTTCACATATTCTGCAGACGACCCGACTCTCCTTTTCTTTTCTTCTCGTTCACTGACTCAAGCTGAGAAAGAGAAAGCAGGATCCTCTGGTTTGCCAGTGAAGATTGCTGGGTCCGCTACTTATCCATCCATTCATCCATTATCTCTACCGCTTATCTTTTTTGAGGGTCACGGGGGGTGCACGCTGGACAAGCTTGCAGGGTATCACAGCGCAAACACACAAAGACAAACAACCCCTAACCCACAGCTACAAATCATCAACCATTAACTCCAATCTGCATGTCTTTGGACTGTGGGAGGAAGCCAGAGAACCAACATGAACATGGGGAGAACAAGCAAACTCAAGAACCTGGCTGAGCCAAATATCAGTCAGTATCCAGGATAAATGTCCAATTATTGTTTCTTTCAAGGTAAAGACATTAACCATTAAACCCAGTTATGTGTTTTACCTCCTCGCCATGCATGCACAATGCATATTTATCCAACGACCCTGGAAAGAGTCTGAACCCAGCAGGACAGTTTTGGCAGAGTGGTTTTCCCATCATTGTCGCCATTAATGTCACAAAAAGATAAAAACCCTGACAGGCCTTAAATGGTGATTCAGCCTCGGTCTCTTTAACCCATTAAACCCAGTTACGAGTTTAACCTTCTCGCCATGCAACTAAATGCTAATTTCTCCATATTTTATATTGAACTTTTGTCATATTGCTACTAATATAAATGTGTGCCTAACCCTAAACCCAACATGTGAAGCTCCTCGACAAGACTCAAACAACTCCAAGATCAGAAGCGCCTTCTACCAAAACCTATGCTCACATTCAACAGGGTTTCCATGCTTGAATTTTCCTCTCCTGTCATCAATAAAAAGCTTCATAAACCCCCCCATGCATGAACTCATATTGCACTGCAACCACAAAGCCGGTCAGAACAATTCATCACTGTAAATCTTAAGTTTATTCTCCCCCAGCGTTGAACTCAAAATGACTTTTATCTGCAACAAAA